>NC_072732.1:110360337-110596095 GCF_026930045.1 Uloborus diversus | reverse complement strand
CAAAAATCCAGATAGTCCGGGTAACATGAGTAGTAAGAAAACAAATTATTAAATTACTTATTACGATTACAAACTTACCGTTTATTACGATTAAAAACAATGTTTTTGGAATAAAATTACCTAGCATGGGGTCGTTTCCAAACTTTTAAAAGTATTTTTTTTCTGAAAGAGCATGCTTAAAAACATAGGATCTGACCATTTTTTAAATAAGTTTAATATTTTTAAAAAAAAATCTTAAATGGGTGCTCTTTTATTGTTTACACTTCGGTCGTGTGACATCACAAATAATGAAATGCCATTCAGTGTTGCCATTCACAGAACAAAATATTTAATTCGCATCTTTATTCACGTGTATTGGCAACGATATGGTTGATAGAAAGCGTAGAGCGCAATTTTAATTCGCTGCTTGATTATCATAACGTAGAAACGTAGTAGAAAGATGCGCCAAAGTGCATCATTTATGACGTCATCAAGACCACGCCTTATTTGAAAAATCGGACAGTTAAAAAAATTAATTTAAAAAAAATTTTTGGGAAAATGAAAGTATTTTCTGGGTCTATGTTATTATTTTTTTTTTTTGCTCATTCTATCCATTTCAATGACTAAAAGTAGTACTTTTAACTGAAGAAAACAACCCCCATTGTTCACAAGGTGTTAAAAAATTAAAAAAAAAAAAACATTATTTCTTTACACAGAATTGTCTCCTTATCTTCTTTTCAAACGCGTGAAGCACGGTCAAGCAAACCTTTTATCATACCAGTAGGTAGTTCAGTGTTCAGTAGGATATAGTTCAGCAGGAGTGTTGTCGGGCTGATGCTACAAGTGCAACATGATGTTTGTTAGATTACTGTAATGTATTATAGAGTCTAAGTGTGTCACATGTGTCCCCTATAGAGGCACATGTGAACAACTGCAGGCGTTTTTTTAAAATACCATAAAGTAAAGAAATAATTTTTAAAGAATCTCCCCCCCCCCAAAAAAAAAAAAAATCCATAACACAAAGAAAGTGTCTTCTATCATGAAGACACTTTTGCGTAGAGAAATTGATAATATTTTTTGAAAAATAAAGAAATAAAAAAAAATGTTCTCATGTGCCCCTTTTTCCCTATTGCAGAAAAGGAAAAGAGGTAGTGTAATATTTTTTCGAACTAAACAGATAGACAGTATGCAGTAGAAATAAGATAAAAGCAAGCAATATACAAAAGAATTTCCAAAACATTGCATTCGGGATTAAATAAATAGCAAGATGGAAATAATGTGAGTGACAGAAGATTACCTCAAGTTAAGGTTGATAAAAATCACGATTTTTCTGAGAAAATGAAAAATATTAGATTTTTTTTTAATTTAATTGTATTTCAGTAATATTTGATGCTAATAAATTAAACTGTTCAAGTTACTCGTAGATGTCTAAGTCAGACAATTCTTTTTTTATATATACAATAAAAAATTAAATTTGACCAAATTTATATTTTTAGCCACATCTGGCAACCATGAGCCGCAGGTGTACATCTGAGTTTGACAAAAACTTGCTACAATATTAAAGTCTATATCCAGATGGGTCTATTTCCAAGACATTTTTTAACAATCAAAATAAACAAAATCTTTCCACTTTCCCTTAAAAAAAAATAATAAATTGTAAAATAATGTAGAATTATAATATCTGCGGAAATAAAGAATAAAAGTAACATAGAGCATTATATTCCTTAAACAATGATTTTTTTTTTTTTTTTTTTTTTTTTTTGAAAAATAACTCTAAAATAAAATGCATGTTAAAAAAAAGTAAAACGCGTGCTTTTTTTAAAATCATGCATATTATGACTTTTAAGTCTTTAATAAAAATCACCAAAGTCTGAAAAGCAGACAATTTTGTTTTGTTTTTTTAAGAATTCTTGTCTTTTAACTAAGATGCACATTTTGTTTCACTGTTTTGATTTGATGGAAATTGTAAAAGATTGTACTCCGCTTAAGCTCTTCTATCACCCCCTTTCGTATGGCAGATTCAATCAAATTCACCCATGATTTCGTGATTACAACACTCAATAATTGCAGCTAATCTTGACATCTTTACATTTATGTCAATTCTAAAGCATCCAATAAAATTTAAACTAATGATTGGGAGAAAAAGAAATAGGCGTTGTACATCTTCGTACTATTAGCTTTTACTACACCGCTTAACCGTAATGTATCATTTTATTTATTTCTATTTTATAGGACGTACGGGATAACGGGCTTTGAGGGAGATCAGTTATTACTCCAATAGAGAATTTTACTACATGGAGTATGCTTTTATCCAAGGTTAAAAAATGTGTACATTGTAGTCAAAAGATTTTTTTTTAACTTAGGAAAGAAACTTTTAATAACTTAAGAGACATCCCATAAATTCTTAGCATGGGCATCGCCGTGCATGTACATCAAGTGATAATATAACATTTTTTGTTTTAAATATAATGTATTTGTAAAATAATTTTATTCATTTCATACTTTTCAAATAGAAATTCTTAACTACTAGGTGATTCAAAAGGAATGACACAATTTTAAAATTCTATGCTTCCTGTACTATGCATTGTACTTGCATTCTGTAAATTACATTTCATTATACACAGTACTGTAGTTCGAAAAAAAAATGTTTGGATTAACTTATTTTGGGCTTTAGGGGGTCTCACCAAAAGAAACGATGGCTTGAAGCCAATTTACATTACATTTGTATTATTTTTACAGTAAAAAATATTTCGGGGGCGGTTGCCCGCGTCCCCCCCCCCCTCACAATACAGCACTGACATGCATGGGAGTTTATAGATGTCCAATATGCTCTCCTCCAGTTGCACGGATACCATCTAGAGACGGTAGCCCAATTCATTCCACTCTCAATGATGAATGCTCTTTGAGCTCACCGCCACTGTCATATATATGGTTTTGTAGGTCATTAAAATCTGTGGGAAGAGGTGGTACATAAACAGCATACTTCACGAATCCCCCACAAGAAAAAATCGCTGGGTGAGATCAGGGGACCTGGATGGCTAGAACAGAAAGGCCAAGTGCAAGCATCGTCGCTTACAACTGATGCAGGTTTGATTTTCTGACCTGTAGCGTGACAACTGACGCTACAGCACAGTACTGTTCTGGAGCCACTCATGTGGTTAGGATTCAAAACTTTACAGCATCTTCTTTCCAATATATCTGATAAAACTCAAGTACAATGTCGTGTACATTGTGTCACATTCATGAGTCACACCGTATTATTTAACATTTTACTGTTAATAATCTAGCAATATATTTGCAGTAATAATTATCAGCAGTCTGTTGGATTTACAGGGATACTTCAGAATGGAGAGGTGTCCTCCAGCTCATTGGTCTGAAACGCCTCCTCCGCCGCTTCCTAGTCCTCCGCAACAAACGTCCTCTCCTGACGACCCACCTGTTGAAGAGCCACTGCAAAGCCACAGTCCACGAAAGAGTCCTGTGGGGGATGCCATCCACCTAGCTTATTCAACGGCCATGGAAGGCACCGAGGGTGGGGGCATGACAGTCATCCGAAGTCCTGATCACGGGGGAGAGCAACTTGTGTACCAGACGCTGGGAGACAGTCCTGGCAGTCTGATAAGCCCGTATGGGTATCCGACAACATTCAGTCCAAGTGCATCTAATCCTTCCATTAATATTGGTTCTCACATTCCATCTTATACTACTTATGCTAAATCCATCAATCCGTGCTATCAAAGCGAAGGAACACACGTGATACACGGCAAGTAAAACTTTTTTTAATTATATTATCGTTTGAAAAAATAAAATATTGTACTGATGTGTGTAACACACACACACACACACACCCACACATACATACACTATATATACCGTGAACTTTCCATAGCTCGAAGTCTTAAGAGACCGGCTAAAACCTTCGAGAAAACGGTAGTTTGAGCTATCGGAAGTTCCGTTCTTAGCCTTCAGAAAAACAATTTTTGTTTCCTTTTTCGGAAACAGTGCATATGGATAGGTTATAACACTTACAGTTTGGATTAAACTAATTGTTAGTATTACGTAAAAATATCTTTACAAGGAATGAACTTTACTAAGATACCTCTAAAACAAAGCTATTTTTGATTGCTTACATTTTTATCGCATCGTAAAACGTCATTAAGTTTATAAATCGCAGATCCAGTTTCTTTTTTCCCGATTTCAGTTCGCATTGCTCTTAAGCGTCTTTTTGTCCTAAAAGCAGTTTATTAATGTTATCCAGAGCAAAGTCTACTTTTTTCAATTTTTGGCAAAATTTTGTCTCTCAAAGATTTGCCAGTAATAAAATTTTAAGTCGTCAGCCACGGCAAAAATTTGCTCGAGCCCGATCGGTTACTTCTCACGCAATATTGCAAAACTGTATGCATCAAGGAGCACTTTGTAAATAAAGTATCCCCCTCATACAAGTTGATAAGCTCAGCAATATGTTAAAGAGGTAAAAAACTTTTTTTCCCGTATTTTAGCTCCTTTTTATGCATAAAATGGAAACGAAACACTCGTAAAAACTTCGACTTAAAAAGGAGTACATTCCAGATATAGAGACAACTTTGTATTTAAAAAAGTAAATTATTTTGGGACCGAATGAAAACTTCGAAATAAAGGAATGTCCGAGCTATACGGCTTAGAGTTATATTTATATTATACTTATAACTCGAATATTTCTTCCGCTGAAAGTTTTCATTGATAGGTTCCAAACTCTTGAAAAGGCCCTAAAAATTTCCCATAACTTAAACTACCGTTAGAAGGAGAGGACAGAGGAAGATAAACTTTGCAAATTATGTAGATAGTGCCATTTTAATTTCGCAAAATTGATAATGCCATTTCAATTTGTCCAATGTGTGAATTTTTTCCTAACTAATTTAAAAAGTCAAACTCATAACTGACACAAACTTTATTTATTCATGATTGTTTTTGTTTGGTCAAAAGTAATTTCATAAACTTATTTTCATTTCAAAATTGTTTAAAATACAAAAACGTGTTTTAAAGTTTATATGAAATAGTTGATATAGAATAGTGAATTGTTTTTCAGAATTAATAGGCAAAGTAGGTAAAGGAGTTTTAACTTATGAGTTTTAACTGTCTTAACCCTGTTATTGGCAAGCCCAAATACCATCGATCTGTTTTATCATCGAGTGACGTGGTTCTAAGACAAGAAAATTAACAATATCTAAAGGTCTGTTTTGAAACTTCCCTATTGGTTAAACAATAAACCGGTTGTCTATTTTGCACTGAAACTCTTATGTCCGGGAACATATTAACCATGTCTTTGAACATGGCCCCACTAGATGGCGCTGACGTTTAACTGGCCTCGACAACTTATGACTTTCCTGTGTTAAAACTGATGCAACTATGATCCGCTCGTGCATCCACCAATCAATGTCAAGGTTTCAAAGTTTGTTTATATTTGATTAGACGTCACACATTTTGACCGCAAGAGGCGCTGAACGGAAACTCTGCATCCACCAATTAATGGCAACGTAATGGAAACAGGAGTTACCTGTAGCGCCCTCTTTGTTGCCATGAGTTTCAGCAATTGTCACGGCCTATAAGCGTAAGCAAAATTTAGTAGGGTCATGCTTTGAATGCCAAAATGCATCAAAGCATATGCATTAAATTTTATTCTCCATTGCAGGTTATGACAGTGACAGCCCTAGGGCACTTTCTCCACAAAGTTCAACAGCTTTGCCATACTCCGCTTTGGAAGTTGCGCACTATCCGATGTGGGGTGCTGCGGGAAACGGTGGTTATTTCGGAAGTTCCGGTCTAGGGAGCCCTGGTATGGAGAGCGAGAACCCCAGTAATGGTACTCGAGGCTACAACTCCGCCACCTGTCCGACGTACGTAATAGGAAGTGAACAAGGCTGGACATTGCCACCCATGTCATCAGTTACATATTTTCCTGACGGAAGACGGCAACAGTACCGTAAATAAAATTGTATTATTTGATACTGTCTGACCGCGGATTGTATGGAAAGGCAAATATCCGATTTACAGGCAGAAAAGGAACGCATCTATTAGTTTTTAGGGATGTCAGCTTTTGCAGATATATGTTAGCCTTTAAATTAAGCTGAGTCTCATTCAAATGAGCGGAACACGCGCATCAAATTTTTACTTTCCCCCTCATTCAGATAGACTCGTCTAAACTGGACGTTTGCCAATTCCATATATAATCCGTAGTTGGACTGTAACTATTTTTTCTCTTACATATCGGTTACACAGGTCAAGAAGGGTTATCTTTTTGCTTTGCGCCTGGAAATTTTAAACAGATAAATTATGTGTGGCGGTCCTAAGCGCAGTGGGTCTAGTTTATGAGATTTAGTGTACTTAAACTACAGGCTGTGTATCTTCTGCAATGAGATTAGAACCATAAATTGAAATCTGACCATTTATCCAGTGCAACAAATTGTCAAAATAAGATGCAGAGTTAAGAGATGAAAAGTTTAAAACGAAAAGAAATTTAGTGGAAAAATATTAAATCTAACTTTTTATGTGGTCCATTTTTCCTCCCATTCATATTTTGGGAAATCACAAGCTCGGAAAAGCAATTCGAACGCAAAAAAAAAAAAAATGACCCGAGATATAAAACGCAGCGTTTTGCAACTAATATCACTTTATGGCATTTGCACATTTTTTTTTTTGGGGGGGGGGGACATAAGCGACTAACAAAAGTTTGAAATTGTATGTATGCGTAGAGTGTTGCATTGCACATTTGCATTTATTTTTCAATAGCAATGAAAAATATAGATGTTTTGTTTTTCTACTTCTACAACTTGCCCTTCTTTTGAAAAGGCGATACAGTAAAAAGTGTAAAGTTGACCACCCTTGTAAGTTGACCACCTGTCTACGTTGACCGCTTTTGTCAGGAACGGAATTAGTCCTATCTCATATAATGAAGGAAAACCTCTGTAACTTGACCACCTCTCTATCTTGACTACCTGTCTATCTTGACCACTAATGTTCGCCAAATCGGGTTTGGAGTATTGTAAAAAACCCTTTGTAAGTTGACCACTTGGTTTTTTTTTTTTTTTTTTACTTTCTTCAGCAAATTATTTTATTTTATTATTTATTTATTTATTTGTTTATTTTTTTCATAGCTTTCTAAGAATGTTTTTAATGCTTTGATGATAGAACAGCATTTTACTAACTAAACAGCAGCATAAAGCTTAATGCTGCTCTTTATTCTCCAAACTTGTTTTTCATTTGTTGTTCTATTTGAGATTGCTTTTTGTACTCTGTTCAATGAAAATAAATGGCAGTAGAAAAGTTCAGTCTTTCCTTTCAGTTGCAATATGTTGTGACAGCACAGGAATTGTGCTAAAAGGAGCAGGCCCGGATCTATACATTTTGATTCCCTTGCAACAAAATATGTAGGGCCCCTCCCTAGTGACCAGCAGTATCTATTAGTAAAGTGAATAAGTCTTAGTTCTAGTTTTTTTTTTCTATTTTTTCTTCAATTTCTAGGGCCGTTAGCTCCTTTAAAAACGCGGGCCTATCGCACTGCGGTTACGCAGATCTGGGCTTGCTAATGAGTAAAGTTACATATTTCTGGTGCAAGCGATAAGAGATAGGATATTTTGATTTTGCCTTTATGAACTGGGAGAGTCGAGTTTGTTGCTCTTTGTGCTATAAGTTTTACATAAAAAGGCTTCAAAAAGAAAGTTAGCTGAACTTGAGATTAATAAAAAGTATGAAATATTAAAATTAACTGAAAATGGAAAAAGCCAGAGAATATTAGCTGGCATATATGGAATTTCTAAAACTAAAGTGTCTAATATAGTTATAAACAAAGAAAAACTAACAAAATTATTTGAATAGTATTTTTAATTATTGTTTTACTTTCAATAATGTTAAACAATGAAAATGAGTTGAACAGAAAGAGTAAGGGTGAATTCCTCAAAAAATGAGTACATGGTGCAAAAAATTACCAAAAAAAAGCAAAATAAAATAAATTATTACCGCCCTTTATAAGTTGACCACCTGTCTAAGTTGACCGCCAAAGTCTGCACCGCGAGTGGTCAACTTACACAGGTTTCACTGTATGTTCCAATCTCATCTTCTGCATGGTCCTTAATAGTTTTGAAGTCGAATATTTCGCTGAGTTTGGGTCGAAAATGTTTCAAATTTTTTGTGTTGGTATTATTTTTCAATGGAGATTACTTTCCTGAATGCATTATGGGGACTTGGTGACTATATAAAAAGTTAAACTTCGGATTTTTTTGCTATTTTTTATTTTTTTATTTTTTCGCTCTGAACTTTTCCTATCTTAATTCTGCAGCTAATTTTGGCCAGACAGTCGGATCCCGACTTATGCGAGGGATGCGTTCCAAGAACCCTCGCGTAAGTTGAAATTTCGCGTTGTGGAACAACGTATGTTCAGAATTTTTTTATAAGCATACTCAATTATTTTAGACATTTGTAAAGACCCCCCTCCCCCCCTTCCCGAACATAGGCGGATTTATAGGGGTGCCAGGGGGTGCACCGCACCCCCAACAATTTTGGTTGGATTTTCAAAGAAAATTTAAATGAAATATATTTTATCAGGAGTAAATATATTACTCCTCAGGAATTTTGTAAAACAACTTATATTTTTCTACAGGTAAATGCAAGTTAATTTACTTGAAAGCAAACTAAAAAATGCAATAATAGGCAGCTTATTGTGTGACCCGGTCACCACACATAGCCAGTGCGAGAGAAATTGTGCTGTATGAATTAAAAAGAAGTTTTTCTCCATTTAAAAAAGAAAGATGATAAATAATTACATAAATCAAATAAAAACATTCCTTTAATTATTTTTCAGAGCTGTATTATATAATAACTTTATACTCTGTAATTGGGTATGTATTGGTATAACATTATAATTTTCCTTTTCTTTGAAACAACCATGGCTAATAAAGTCAAAAAATATGGCTATTGTGATATACTTCCCCAAAAACGATATAAAGTCCTTACACATCATTCCAGTAAACAGTACAATAAAATCAACTACAAATTAACATTTCCACTGTAAAATTTCAAAATTTTCTGAAGGGGGCGGGGAGTGCTATCACTGAGTTCCACTACTAAAATTAGTTGCTTTTGTTGCCTTTAATATGAATAATAGTCTCCAAAATTGTTACCAGATACAGAAAATAATTTCTAAAATAGCCTCCTATTAAAAAAAAAAGGCATCCATATCATTTTAATGCCATGAAGTGGGACAGACCTACGTGGGGTAAATTTTCTCCGAACAACCTTTAAAAAGGAAAACTTTAAAAAATATTTTCCAAATTTTAGCCCAACTCTGAATAAACACTGGAGAAACCAGCACTGACACATTCTTGTATATTTTTCTCACTATCTGACAGTTAATTAAAGACAACAGTAAAAGGCTGACTGTATAGAAAGAGCTCGAAGCATCATATTCATATTTCCGATCGAAAGAAAATTAGCTCTCGATAAAAAAAAAAGAGTGTATATTACGAATAAAAGAAATTAGGAACCAAAAAAAAAGTAAAATAAAAGTTGTTAAGAACCAGAAATTGCGATTGCAAAAACTAATCCTTTATAAAAATCGCACTCACAAAAACGATACCGTTAAGAAAATTGCGATCTTTTACGATCGCGACGAAACTCTACGAAACTTTTTTTATACAAAAATATAAATTTCATTTTTTCTGGTCGTGAATGTTTTATTACATTTCATTTTCCCACTTTTTAAAACGATTGTTTTCAAAAATTAAACGCGGTAAAACTTATCGCTCAAAATAGAAAACTTCCTTTAAAGTAGCAAAGGGAAACTAATTTAATCCGTATTCTTCCTACAAAAATAAAGGGGGCGGGTCAGGGCGCCAATCTCGGAGAAATATTCTGAATTTACATGAAAAATTGCAGTTAAAAGCAACTTTTGGCCGAATGGGGTTCGCTACCGAATCTTTATCAAACATGAAGTTAGTTTAAGCCTTTGAGGACGATTGAGAGTCAGCTTTTATTCCGTAACAAAGTTCCAATAATTTGTTTTCCCTGCATTAATTCAGCACTGGCAAAGAAACAACGTTTACAGAAATATATTTGATATTTATATACAGAAACAGATGTTATATTTCAGAATTATATTTGATAATACATATTTGAATATTTTCCGAAATTAAGGTTTTAAAAATACAATTTAAGTGTTGAATTACAATTTAAGGACATTAAATGAATGAGGAAGGTTCAAGGGCTCACTACGGAAATATTTCAACTTTGAACACTGAAATGATCGTTCAGTCATACCAAAACCTTACATTTCAATTTTTTTTTTCTTTGACTCCAGTATTATATTTAAATATGATTCCCTTATTTAATTTTTTTTTCGCACCAAAAGTGCTGAATCGCCGCCCCGAAAAGCATGTCGCCCCAGGCAGACCACCCTCTCCGCCCCTCCCTAGCTACGCCACTGCTATATTGTTGCACCCCCGGAATTCACAGACTAAATCCGCCTATGTTCCCGAATTGTTTCAAATCATTTCTTAACTATATTACTACCGTATCTTTCATAAAGAGCGGGATTTTCATTGTATTTTAGAAAAATTGTTTTTATTTAACATAAATTATGGTAATGAAGCACAAAATCAATGATGAATAGGAGAGACATGAAATAAAACAGTACGGTACAGTGAAACCTGTGTATGTTGACCACTCGCGGTGCAGTACTTTGGCGGTCAACTTAGACAGGTGGTCAACTTATAAAGGGCGGTAATACTTTTTTTTTTTTTTTTGTCATTTCTTGCACTATGTATTCATTTTTTGAGGAATTCACCCTTACACTTTCTGTTCAACTCATTTTCATTGTTTAATATTATTGAAAGTGAAACAATAATTAAAAATACTATTCAAATAATTTTGTTAGTTTTTCCTTGTTTTTAACTATATTAGACACTTTAGTTTTAGAAATTCCTTATATGCCAGCTAATATTCTCTGGCTTTTTTACGTTTTCAGTTAATTTTAATATTTCATACTTTTTATTAATCTCAAGTTCAGCTAATTTTCTTTTTGAAGCCTTTTTATGTAAAACTTATAGCACAAAGAGCAACAAGCTCGACTATCCCAGTTCATGAAGGCAAAATCAAAATATCCTATCTCTTAATCCCTTGCACCAGAAACATGTGACTTTACTCATTAGCAAGCCCAGATCTGCGTACCCGCAGTGCGAGAGGCCCGCGTCCTTAAAGGGGCTAACGGCCCTAGAAATTGAAGAAAAAATGGAAAAAAAAACAAAAAAAATAGTACTAAGACTTCTTCACTTTGCTAAGAGACACTGCTGGCCTGTAGGTATGGGCCCTACATATTTTGTTGCAGGGGAATCAAAATGTATAGATCCGGGCCTTCTCTTTTTACCACAGTTCCTGTGTTGTCACAACAATTGCAACTGAAAGAAAAGACTTTGAATTTTACTACTGACACCTATTTTCATTGAACAGAGTACAAAAAGCTATCTCAAATAGAACAACAAATGAAAAACAAGTTTGGAGAATAAAGAGCAGCGTTAAGCTTTATGCTGCTGTTTAGTTAGTAAAATGCTGTTCCGTCATCAAAGCATTAAAAACATTCTTGGAAAGCTATGAAAAATAATAATAATAATAATAATAATAATAAATAAATAATAAAATAAAATTATTTGCTGAAGAAAGTTAAAAAAAAAAAAAAATAAACCAAGTGGTCAACTTAGTGGTCAACTTACAAAGGGTTTTTTACAATACTCCTAACCAAATTTGGCGAACATTAGTGGTCAAGATAGACAGGTGGTCAAGATAGAGAGGTGGTCAGGTTACAGAGGTTTTCCTTCATTATATGAGATAGGACTAATTCCGTTCCTGACAAAAGCGGTCAACATAGACAGGTGGTCAACTTACAAGGGTGGTCAACTTTACAGGTTTTACTGTACTTACATTATGCACACTACAGTATCTTAATAGCACTGAGCAGTAGATGTAGTAAACTTAATTATAATTTTAAAAATGAAGGATATGATAGTGTATGCAGTGTGGTCAGACTGTTATTAGTCTTCTGACAGCCCATGCACGTCAAGATGCTCGTCAGAAGAAGAGGAAGAAAAAGAAAGATTGATGGTTCATTTCATCATTTTTAGTATCATTCCAAGTTTTTTTTCGGTGGATCCGTCACCTTTCTCAGAAATGATGTTATCATTGGTTGCCTTAGTTTTTATTTCTCTAAAACAAGTAAATTGTTGTAAGGGGCTATAGCAGACGCAAGGTGATTAGCGAAGGTAATGGTACTCATCATATTCTGATCTTGCGTCTCCGACAGTTTTAGCATTTTTCTTGCGTATATGCTCATTTTCTTAAGGACTTCAAATTCAGTTCAGGCAGCTCCCTTTCAAATTCTTCCTCTTCGTGTTCTTCCTCGCGTAGATTTAACAAATTCTGCTAAGTCAGAATCTGACGGAGTTTGGTCATGGCAGTCGATGAGCTCGTTGATATCCTCTTCCTTCATATCGGAGAATCCTTCTCCAACCAGGTGCTTCGCCAACTCCACTGCCTTTTGAACTGCTTCATGGTGAATGTCTTCAGGAGCAAAGCCTTGACAGTCATGCATGACATCCGGCTAAAGTTTCTTCCAACTTGCATTGGTTGCCGGTGTTTTCATACCTTCTAATGATGTGCCTATGTTTTGTAGTGCAGAGGCAATTGTGTACTGCTTCCAGTACTCTTTCAGGTTGGAATTTTTCACGCCGTTCATTGCTTGCACAAGGTTTTGGTGACACTCCTTTGTTTAAAGGGTTTTAAATACCTTACCTTAATAACGCTTGGGAGCCATCATATTTTATCAACGTTCATATGTAGAATGAAAAAAAAGTAAAGAATCGGAGCGGTTATGTGTACGAGTACACTAATTTAAAGCAAAGCGTTGTTTAAACTAGTACAGTGTGTGAACTTTCGTTTTCAGTGATGCTAAAGGGATGAAAGTCCGTTCACGAAACAAATATTTAGTTTCAACGAAACCTATTCTAAGGCTCCGCTACTCCTTTCCAAAAAAAAAAAAAATCATATTACAGCCCTGCTACTTGCATTGGCAATAAAAAAAATCATTATTCATGAAAAACTCGCGTTATAACCATTTCGCGTAAGTCGGATCATGTTGTAGCGGGATCCGACTGTATGTTTGATTTTGGAAGTATGTATCTATAGGACTAACAGTTGCAAAAATAGAGGTTAATCTAGCTAATAGCTGGAATCTAAAGCAATATGTTTTCACTCCATCACATTGCATCCCAGCTAGAGGCTGAAGGAATCACCTCAGGAACCCCTAAAATACTACCATGTACTTTTCGTTTTCTAGGCGTTGCTAAAAGAAGCGCGGATTGAAAAGGGCGATAAAATCGACAAATTTCAAGCGGTAATATTTAGACGCAGAGCTTTTCTCTTACTTGGGGCCCTTGGTAGTTACTCTATGATTTACAATTTTATAAAAGAACATGGGAATATTCAGATTAGCTATTTTCACTTCCATCAAGCAAGTTTATTTTAGTTGCGCAATATAATGTTTTCTTCTACACTTCAATTCTTATCTTGAGAGATTGTCGACAGTAAAGATGACACATACTTTATAATATAGGATAGACCGACCAGTGATTAAACACTTAAATGCAAACTCATTTACTAAAGGTCATAACACGTTAAAACTACAGCACTTCGGATATGACGGTAAAATCATTTTAATTTATTTTGATGTGTGTAATTATTTTTAGAAATTGGAAAAGCTCTTACTCTCATGTACCAGATTTTTTGGAGGTGTTGAACGGCACTCAACAACCCAGTGAAGGAACAACCCCCATCTGTGGACAAACACACCATTTTCTAATCGTTTCCGTTTTGGAAATGTGCAGAAGAAAGTTCCGTTAATCTAAGAAAAAACTTTTACTAAAAAAAAATTAAAAACAGCTTTTCATTCACTTTGTGTGTTTATTTAACACTTCGTTTTCTCATGCAACTTTTCTTTAATTGTCCAACACAAAACATTTTCCCCTATCACAAATTTATGGTTACGGTCACACTCGATCAAAATTGATGTGACAGTTTTTTTTTACTATTTTTTTGCGAGCAAGGAAAAAAATAAGTAAATGAAATCATATGAGCTCTGTTTTTATACTGTTCCATTTATTATTCCATTATGTTTTTATTTTGCAGCTGATCCGCCACCAGACTACACCCGAGCAGCAGTCGAGCAGTCTCCGGTTCAGCAACAGTGCGCGGTGTGTGGTTCGACTGAAGGAGCTCCATGGAGGAGAGATGCTACCGGACAGTACGTTTGTAATGCTTGCGGTCTCTACAAGAACGGTAGAGCGAGCACAACTTTAAGACCCCAAAGAAGGCTAGTGAGTATAGCTGAAGCCAAATACTACTGTTTAATATTTCGAAGAATAAGTCGGGTAAATGACTAATTATGGGCACGCTTAAGGGTTTTTAAAAATTTGTATTCAAATGTTGCAGTTTTAGTTCATGGAAAAAACTTTAGAATGGCACTTTTATAGCTGGGATATTTTTCATTAATTTCACTAGTCTACAAAAAAAGAAAAAAAAAACTTTTTTTCTGTAAAATGGAGAAAAGTACCTGATCTTAGAGCAAAATGACGTGCTAAATTCCATTTCGTTAACACGTTTTCTCTATCTCCAACATATTTTTTTAAGACTGAAGTTTGATAGAAATGCGCATTTTTGCATACTTAGATATTGTCTATTTCTTTCTGTATTTTGCACCAGGGACTTCCCTCTTAAGCGTCTAGAATTAATCAGCAAGAATTTATTCACTTGGACAATGTGGTGAGGGGGGCTCCAAAAATGTGTTTATTAGCTTTACGTCTATAATTACGTAGAAATTCTGGTTTTAAGTATTCAAATTCAGCACCAGTGTAACGAAGTCTTTACAAAGTTGTTGAAGTTGCAAAGTTGTTGTACCTAATCTATATATATAAAAATGGAGTTTGGTAAATTTGTTCCCTAAGATCTCAGAAACTACCAGGCAGATTTGGCTGAAACTTTCACCGTTTGTTCAGTTTGGTGCTGGGAAGGTTTATAGACCAGTTCGAAAAAAATCCGATTGATAGTTCCCTTTTTATTCAAATTTTAGTCCCAATTTTCGCATAAATGCCCCAATATGGGGGTGGAAAAAAACGTACACATATTAACATTATATGTCCATCGAAAGCGCCAATTTTTCTGCTGAAGATAGCATCTGTTCGAAGTTTCTAAGTTTCATAAAAAACGAGTTATGAGCTTTTTTGTTTCCTGTTCGAAGGCTTTCATCAACCCAAGTCATTATTTAGTGTGTCATCTCAACTCCCAAGAATTGTTGTATTGTTGAATATTTTTGCGTTTCGTCTGACTTTTTGAGGCATTTCTCAAGTCAAATCTTAAAGTAACGTTTTTCCACAAGATTGGCTAAAAATTAATGGATTTGGCTGATCATTTTACTTTTAAACGGAACTTATGTAATTAATGGTTGATTATTATTATTTATGCTGATTGGATAATTGCTCACTATATCCAACCAACCAGCAGAAATATCGCCAGAATTTTTTCAGAAAGATTTCAGTAGCTGATGCATTTGGCAGTTTTTTCCACTGTCGCTGTTTTTGAGCCCAAAGACTGCATAATAATGTTTCTCAGCTTTCACCATATAAACAAAATATCGCCAATCAAAGATACTTAAAAAAAAAAAAAAATACTGTGTAAAATAATTCAACAACTAAATTAGGCAAATCCATAAACCGCACAAAAACTTCCATTAATTTTTCTTTTTGCACGATTTCAAACAATCGCCAAATTTTACAACTTATTTTGGAAACATTTCGGATGAAACCGTTTAGCGCCATTTTATTTTGACCAAAAGTATTTCAGCATCTGGCAACAATATTTCTATAATAAAAATTAGTAAGGAGGGAGAATATTATCGACAGTGTCCCAAAATGATTCTTGCAAATTTGGTAAGATTTTAAACCACACCAATTGCCCACAAAAATTGAAATTTCCCAAAATAACTAAAGCAAGTGTAAGGGGAACACGGGCGGCTACATTTTTTAAAACAGTTCGTACATCAATAGCCATACAAAGAAGGTTTTAGATTTAAAAAAAAACAGTACTAACAGATAAATCTTTTTAAACATGTAAAGTTTAATTTCATATTTCGGAAATTCTTCAAATTTGTATACGCTTAAATGTCGTGCTTTCGTTTCTAATTGAATACTATTTTGTTCTTTATACTTATTGCTATTTTAGTTTAATGAGTAAGGAAGAAGCTCGATTTTTAATCATGTCAAAAAGGTTTGTTTTAAATTCTTTCGCTTAAAACAGAAAACAAGGGCAAGTAACGATTGTTTCTCATAACTATTACTGACCCAGGCAACGCCGGGTATTTTTGCTAGTTTAATATAAAAGGCCAATAGAATAACAGATCCAGTCTTTTTTTTCCTCCTTTTTTAATCCTTCTTGCCATTGCTATCTCGTTCACAGAGGAGAAAACAGCACTGTGTAAAACCCAAGCAGTTAATAAAATTTGTTTAATTTAAGTTTAAGTTGGCTCGACTGACAAATCGCTTTAGGAAGGTTCGTCTGAACAGCAAAAACGAAATAAATTAATTAATTAATATAAAATAGAACTATTTTACTGCTGCAGTTTTTAGTTATCGTTTGCCAAATTTTGCTTATGTTTTACCATCAATCTTAATAAATAATAATTTTGAGTAAGAATGACCAAAAAATTAATTATGTTCATGTATGCCCACAACTAAAATACTTTTCGTCTATTTGTAACTTTTCTGAGTTTTTATTTTTTTTCTTAACAAGGTTATTCTAGAACAAGTATAGCTTTATAACGAATGTTTTAGCGAAAAAACTCCGAGAATCTCATATTTTCGGAAGTTTCAGTTTGCTTCACTATTATCATTTCAGAGCCTGAAAATTTCCCTGTAAGTAATGCTATCGTTACTTATTCATCAAGCTCATCTTATCTCTAAAATCGAGAAGAAAAATATCATTAACAGCTCTATCTCTACTATCGGGAGATTTGGTTTCAGTTTTTACCAATGTAAACATGCTCTCTGTCAAAATTTGTTTAAGAAAGTTATCTTTAGAGCATGAAAACCAACGGCACGTATATCAACCGTTCTTCTCGAGATAATATTTAAAGCAAAAAATAATGATAATAATAATAAAATAAAGTACACAGATTGAATGTAAAGATGCAACGATTACTTTCCTGCCAATATCAAATTTTTATCCGCAATACTGGCCAAGTATTATCGATTTTATTGCAAGCGTTGTAGTGTTCATACTTAATTTGCTAGGGCCGGGGCTCTTAAAATTTGCATCTCACTCCACGAAGAAGACGATTAATTGGTTTTATGCTTTTTGGAACCATGTTGTTCGAGACTACATAAAAAATATCAGACCAAAAACTCAATATCGGCATTTGGTATTTTTTTTAAATATGATACCGATATTAATACCGGTATTTATTTACTCATTCTGAACAAATATAAAATGAAGGAGCACATATCATTAAAAAAAAAGGACATATATTGATTGCATCTATTCAATTGTTACTAAAAACGGAATTCATTTTAGTGGACAAATTTCCTGCAGTTGAAAATATTCTTTCTGAATTCACGTGGGGCGGTTGTATTGTTAACTAGTGGTACCCGCACGGCTTTGCCCGTAATAGAGAAATTAAAAGGTCTTTTGGTTCGCCTGCATATTTAAAAATAATGAATGGTGAATTTTCTCGCCAATTGGCTTGTACCCATGTTACGGTTCCACGTTATGATAATTTCGTAACTTACTCGTCTATCTTATGATAGTTTTGTTCTTAAAATTGGAATAGAAAAAGAACCACATCGAATTTTCAAAAAATCGCTTCGAGGTGCACACCCCCATGCTACAAACCAACTTTGTGCCAAATTTCATGAAAATCGGTCGAACGGTCTAGGCGCTATGCGCGTCACAGAGATCCAGACATCCAAGCATCCTCCGGACATCCAAACATCCTCCTGACATCTAGACAGAGAGACTTTCAGCTTTATTATTAGTAAAGATAATGCACGAATCACCTGCTCTAGTTGCCTTAAAGTCCTTCATCTTCAAATAGTTCAGTCTTTTGCTTTTTGATTTTAAATAAATCATTTTTGTGCGATTGTGTGTGTATCGTTTGTATTGTGTGTAGTTTTTATTGTTACTATTATTATTTAGAGCTAGTTGTAATCGATCAAACTTTTTATAAACCCTTTGGTACTTAGGTTTGAAATTTACGATGAACCCAACTAAATTTAATCTTATTAGTTTCTTTTATTCGCTTTCATCTTCTTTTCAAAATTCTTTACAATTATGTAAATATCTGAAAATATATTCCAATTGATTATGCCCTTTTCTTTTTACAAATGTTCAAGGCACTACAAATGGCTAAATTTTACTTGGTATAAAACTGAAAAGTGAGACAGAACAGCACACTAATACCTGTGACAACAAAAAACAATTTGTTATACTAACAAGAAAAAGTTTCTCTCAAAATTCAGTACAGTTTAGGCAAATATTTTTTTAAAAAATATCATACAAAACTGCTGAAATGACGTGGTTTCCTTAAGTCAAAAGTACTACTTTTAGCCACTAAAATGGATAGAATGAGCTACAAAAAAGTACATGGACAAAGAAAATACTTTGATTTTCCCAACAGTTTTTTTTTAATTAATTTTTTTAAATGTCCGATTTTTCAAACAAGGCGTGATCTTTATGACGTCACAAATGATGCAATTTGGCGCATCTTTCTACTACGTTTCCACGTTATGATAATCAATACGCGAATTAAATATTGCGCTCTACGCTTGCTATCAACCATATCGTTGCCAATACACGTGAGTAAAGATGCGAATTAAATATTTTGTTCTGTGAATGGCAACATTGAATTGCATTTTATCATTTGTGATGTCACACGACAGAAGTTTAAACAATAAAAGCGCACCGATTTAAGTAATTTTTTTTAAAATATTAAACTTAAATACATTATTTTTAAAATGGTCAGATCCTATGTTTTCAAGCATGCTCTTTCAGAAAAAATACTTTTAAAATTTTGGAATCGACCCCATTAATGTTGGAATAAATTGTTCATAGCACACACATATTTATAATTACACTTAAAATTAACTTTCACAAGAGAGCAAGTGAGTAATCAAGGACGTGGAAATATATGGTGCACTCACGAAAATGTGACTCATCACACCATCTAGTAATGGAAATATCATTTTGTTATCTTCCCACTTCTTTCATTTTTTTGATACTCTATTAATTCGTGCTTTTGTGTGTGTATGTGTGTGAAGCCAAATTTTAACATCAATAGGTTAATTTTGGTACTGTCTGATCGAAAAAGAAATTTATTTTTAAAATAGCAGAAGATATCTAATAAGTTAAATTGAAAAATCTTACTTGTTATTTTTAGATGGTACAGAAAATACCTGTGTTCCACCTCAGCAAATACCGGTATTACAAAATAACTCGAAATACCGGTATTCGGTATACCGGTCTTACAATCACTAATCAGCTAAAAAAAATTTTTTACAGCAATGAATAATGTTAACTGATGAAACTTGTAGCGGTTCATGAAACTTTTTGCTTGTTTTTCACAGGAAACTGGTGAAAACCAGCGGCAACCCACGTTGTCAGGAGATAATCAGAGACGCTTCGGATTTTTCTTATAAGGCAATTCCACTGAAAACGGTAATTTTGTCCCGCAAATGACGCCTCATTGAAAATAATAATTTACTAGGGTAATGATAAAAGTGCATAACAAATTACAAAGGAATGTATCATTCCTTAAGCAAAAGATTTCTTCATTACTTTTTTTAAATAATTACTTTCTAATCAAATATATGAGCCGTTATGTGCGGGACAAAGTGACTACTTTTTCATGGAATGACCCAATACATAATTTGTTTCAATGGTTTAAAGTATTGTTTCTCAACAAATTAGATATTTTTGCCTTACATTGGAAACTTTGCTTTCAAAATTTACTATTTATTTTAACATTAATACATTAATAGGGCAAAAACATTAACTAATTCATAAGCAAGATACAAGAGGTTGACTTTCGATGTCCCGCACGTGATGCATACAAATAAATTAAATTTTAAATAACAAAATTGCTTAGTATAAATATAACTGCGTCAGGAGTATCTTTGTATCAAGTGTAAAGATTAAAAAATTTGCTTACCTCTGTTTAATTAAAATATTAAGAGATATGACAAAATGTTAATGAAATTTAAGCGTATATTTGTCCCACTTGTGATGATGGAATGGCTCTATAGTGTTGTTAATAAATTTATTTAATTTTTATTGTGGTGATGGAATATTTCTTTCATTATTCCCTATTTATGTTATGAGAACAGTTGAAAAATCTTATATTAATTTTGACCTCTAGTAATTTAAATAAACTTCTAATTGTAGTAGTGGCCTGAGCTTTTATCCAAATAACTCAAGTACTTACCTTTCAGACGACTAGTCGTAGGGTAGGCATGACATGCTCTAATTGTTCTACAACGGACACTACATTATGGAGGAGAAATACCCAAGGAGAGCCAGTCTGCAATGCTTGCGGTCTTTACTACAAGCTTCATCAGGTAATCACTGTCCATACCTTACAATGTACTCAAAGGGTTACGTTTGCTTTCACTGTGTACAAAATGAAAACATTAAGAGCTAGTTTTTATAAGAACCGTGTAGAAATGGAGTGTTTGGATATACACCATTTTTGATTTTGCTCAAGTTTTTATGGAGGATTCTTTTAAATATTTTAAAAGACACGTATTTTGTCTTTTCCTCCATAAAATTTTTTGGGAATCTGTAAAAATTCATAAAGTGGAACCCGACGTAAAAGTTTTTCCAAATCAGCGTTTTATAAAATTCGATTATTTCTGTGTATCGAGCATCAGCCAAAAAATTCTTGTGTGGACAATGACATCTAGTACCTAAATTGAAATATATCGTAAATTTTGTGGCTGATATTCGATACAGCCTTTCAGGTGTCGCCAAACTTTATCGAAAAAAATGAAAAAGTGCTAAGTTTGAGGCCCTCTGGTTCCCTGCATTGAGGCTCAACTGTAGTTGACGTACGTAATTTGTGTAATAATATATATGAATTATTCAATATCCTCATTAGTTGCATGGCTCACCTTCTGCGTCGCCAAAAAATGGCAGTTTTTGTATCGAAAAATGCTAAAAAGTGCACTTTTCATAAGTCTTTATCTCAGTGCACTGAGGGTCAGTGTAGAATTGGATGCCTGCATTGTAAACTAGAGTATGTGTATTTTCAAACTTGTAACAGAACTATGGGTAAATTCCTTTGAGGAACACAATACGTGTTTCAAAACAGTAAAGTTAACTATTCGGTTTTCAATTCAATCAACATATCCGGGTTTAAATTTTCCCCCAGTGTTGGCACTATGGTAGTTATTGAGATTTAATTTGAGAGGGGTACAATTGAATACAGAAAGTTCATGTTAATTTGTATTTTTTACATTACATTTTATTTCAGATGTAATTGTACAAGTAGTTGATTAGACTTATTTTATGCAATTTGTACTGAAAATCTCTTATCGTTTTGAATATCGTTCATAAATTTACTGATCTCAAAAACTTTTAAAACCTGGTATTTGAAACAAAAACAAAAGCTTTATAATTGCTTATTTTCGTCCATTTTAGGCTGTACATTATAGTGACCAAAATTATTTTCTCTACACTAAACTACCATGATAGCAAACAATTACTAAGTCTTATTTAATTACTTATGATAAAAGCAATATTATGACATTATAAAACAAGGGTACACTGTTAAAACAACAGGTTGCATTTGGCACCTTTCAAGGGTGAAAAGCTTGTTCACCAGCAGCAACATATACGGTGCTCGAAATTGCATCCTTAACACGGGTGAAAAACTGACACCCTTAACCTAGCGTGCAAAGCGGTGTTGTAAAAAAGCTAAGTCTTGGTACATTTTCCACATTGAATAGTTCTGAAAATGATTAAAACTTGTACTTTAAGGTATTTGATCACATTTTAACTTTCCAACATTGTATAGAAGTGTTCATGACTCTAATTTGTCTGCTCGTGCACTAATTTTCATACATCCACTTGGATTTCTCAGTAATTTTAATACGTTATTGACATTTACTGCTGCACGATCGTACGGAAAATGAAGCGCGTAGGTATTCATAAAACATTTACAGGAACAACCATAAATATTCAATTATATTGCAATCATGGCAAAATAAAATCGTTTCATAAACATTCAAAATTTTAATCAAGAGTAACATATTAATACGTACGTATATATGATTCGACATTTGACTATCCGTATAGATGATAAAAAAGCACTTTTTTTCAATGTGAAGTTTTT
The DNA here is from genome assembly GCF_026930045.1 of Uloborus diversus. Lineage (NCBI taxonomy): Eukaryota > Metazoa > Arthropoda > Arachnida > Araneae > Uloboridae > Uloborus > Uloborus diversus. Next base: position 110,573,666 of record NC_072732.1, on the reverse strand, counting down.
TGACAGATAAAGTCAAAACAAATTTTAACTATCTTTTCGTTCTTACTGAAGTGATAAAAAAAGCTCAGTCATTCGCTTCAATCAATTACGCTAACGAAAGATATTAACTTAGACACGAGATAATAAATAAAAAAAATCGAGCCGGAGAAAGAATTTCTTTTCCAAACCGCTTTTCTTTTTACGTGTGCGTCTAGAGGTCTGTTTTGTTTATACGCAGCACCATTAGAAATTCCGTTCACTTACTGATTGCATCACATAGTTAACAATAATTCTCTTAAAAATCCACAAGATCCCTGGCAATACAAGCAAGTAAAACCACATATTCAAAATTAATAGTTGAATTAACTCATCAAATATCATCTAATTTAAGGGTTTTGATTATCAAATGCTATTTATCCAGTGCTGATAGATAATTTTAGGTAACATTTATGCATGATCGAAATAGCAAATGTACATAACGGCTAACTGAACAATCAACGTACCTTTGAAACACTTTTAAATATGTTCGAAAGCCTTAAAAGCTACACTATGATCAAATGCCTGCACTTACGCGAAATTTTGAAGAGTAAATCGCAGAAACTTTTGAGTTTTAATCCAATTTCGCTCTTAAACCAATGAGAAAGTACATCTGCGTAGTTACTAACTTCGTCCGCCATTGATTGTGGTTGAACGATGTTCGATGTCAGAGCGCATGCGCCAACGTTTCACCCCTTGCTTTTAGGAGATCCGTCTTCACATTTATTAGTGTCATTCACCTTGATCGCATTTCCTAGCGCCCATTGCACCCAGAGGGACAGTGTTTTCATTCCAGGAAGCCAAATAGCTTGCCAAGGGCACCCGTAGTTTTGACAGTGTAGGTTGCCTAACTGACTAGTGGGACAGTAAAAAAATGCAAGACAAAGCATATAACTTGAGTAGGGGAGCGGAGGGAGGATTGGGACATTTTTCACATAAATGATTCTTATTCATAATCCTCTACTTATTCATAAATGCAAAAGCTCACACAATAAACTTGCATATTACAACTACATTTTAAAAATATGCACAATGTTAAAACATTTTATTATTTTCATACTTGACTAATTACAAATTTCAAGAATTTTGTCCCATTCCTCCCTCCTGGGTGGGAGGAGTGGGACATGAGTATGAGAGGAGTGGGACACATTTGAAAATAACAGAAAAATTAGCGAATGTCATAATTAGAAAGGTCTATATTAAAAGAAAACAAGACTGTGCGCTACTAGTCCCACCAACCAATTGTGGTGGCGGTAATTTCATGATAATATCTGTTTTATCTATAATGCTACAGTCATCCTGTTGAGAAAATTTAAAATTTCCTTTCATGTCCTTTCTCATAAATTTTGCATTGTAGCTTTCAGTATCATAAATGCTCTCCACCCTTGCAACATAGTAAACAATTGACCGTTCGGTAAGAAATTTGACAAGCACAAATTCATTTTCTCCTATGTTTGGTTTGTCCTCCATCCAGTCCACCTCTTGTGCTATTTCCACGTCATCATGCATATGAGGATAAAATATTTCTTCATCTAAAGTGTCGTGTAAAGAAATTGACCCTTCACTATCACTGGATTCATCTTTAAACTCAAATGTTTTTTTAACTTTTAGTTTTTTTGTTTTTTTGCATACAGGCTTTAGTTGGTGCTTTTTTTTCCCAGTCTGGCAGCTTCTGCTTCTTCAATTTCTATCTTCCCTGGGGTATCTGTCAATATCTTTGTTCGTCCTTTCTTCTTTCCTTTATTTTTCTTCAGAGGATTCCTGGGTTCTGCTTTGGGAAATGGCCGTATGTCTTCAAAACTAAGCAACAAAATATGAGATGAGGATGGCATGCTAACAACGATATTAACAGGATTGTCAGATGGGTTAGATGGTGAATAAAGACATCTACTGTTATTATCATTATTTACCGGCAAGGGATGGTCTGTAACATACGATGTCAAAAACTCTTCATCTCCAAACGGCTCGCTGTTAAATGGATATATTCCAGGTTTTTTAAATCCGGAAGTAATATTTTTTGGTGTGAATGATGCCTGGTAGGAAAACGAAACAAGTTTTGCTGTGTGGTAGATGTTAATAGTTTTTCCCGGATTGTTTATCAACCAATCATTGCAAGCTGCATTATACCGGCTTTTAAATGAGGAACATACCGATATGTCTAGTGATTGAAGCCTATGACTGCAATGAGGCGGAAACGTTAACATAAAAACACCATTGTTCTCTTGCCTTGTTGATTATTTTAACTGTAACATGGCTGTCATGGTTGTCCAGTGTTAACAAAATTGGACTATCTTTTGAACTGTTGGTTAGGTGAATTATACGTCCCAGTGCCTTTGAAAAGATTTCTGCTCACAAGGGGGTGAAGAGGTCAAAAATTGATAAAAACATGCTTACGTAATATTTGAACAGCCCCTTTACAGAAGGGACATATTTATGGCGCATGTCCCATTCCTCCCTCTACACATTGCTTCTGAAAAAAAAACTTGTCACATGAACCATGCTGGTTTTAAGCTTAATTAAATTGCAGATAAGCATATATTATATACTTAAGATTACAATGATACTATATTATGTTAGTTTTAAAAATTACATAAATAAAGAAATAAAACTAAAAATAGATTAAAAAATTACTTTGGAGGTGAGAAATTTAACTTTTTCCAACTATTAACTGAAACTTCCTGCTGGATAAACTGCAAGTATGAAACAAAAAGAAGCTCTAAACAGGTCCTCTAGTGGTCAAACTGACAATAAAATAAAGTGATTTATTTTGCCATAATTTTAGCTGTCCCACTCCTCCCACTGTCCCATTCCTCCCTCCTCTCCCCTACAGTTAACTGGACGCGTCGTTAACTCGTATGCAATTTCCTCATCTTGAAGTGCATTTTATGAGCGCATGCAGAACCATTGCGCATAGTTCTGTAACTTTTTTGTGAAAATACATACACTCTAGTTTGAAATGCATTCATCAAGTTCTATACTGACCCTCAGTGCACTGAGATACAAGCCCATAAAAAGTAAACTTTTTATCATATTTTGATGAGAAAACTGCTATTTTTTTTGTAGCAGTGAGCATTAACCATGCATTTAATGAGCCTATTTAATAATTTATATATATTATTACACAAATTGCTCGCAAAAACTATGGTTGAACCTCAGTGCATGAAACCAGGAGGCTTCAAACATGACACATTTTCGCTTTCTTCGGAACAGTTTAGCCATCCCTGCGAGGGTCCACTGAAGTTTAGCCTTAAAATTTAAGACACATTTCATTTGAGGGACTAAATATCATGTTGTAATCACAAAGATTACTTTTTCTGATGCTCAATGCGCAGAGATAATTGAATATTAAAAAATGTCGATTTGAGAAAAACCCTCAGTCGGGACCAACTTTCGAAATTTTTGCGGGTCAAAAAAAAAAAAAAATATTTTGGAAGAAAAGAAAAAATATGTGCTTTCAAAAATCATTCGAAGAAGTCACTGCGACATTTTAAGCAAAATCAAAAATGGCAAGTATCTGACCTGCCTGACTCTTATAAAAACTGGCTTTTAATGGTATTGAATTAATTTCTAACATAATGGAAAACTTAAATACAAATATGAGCATTCGTAGGACTCTTTTACAAAGGCTGAGCAAGAATTTTTAAAACTATTTTGATTTGTTTTATCTAATAATGGTTGTTGCATTGAAATAAGCTTCAGCAATTTTGACTATCTTTAAAAGAGTACGAAAGTGGAAAAGACTAAGGAATTTCTCACCGTCGTTGCAAATGTGCATGTAAATTTTTCTTGAAATCGACATGAAGAAAAATTACTTCAAAATGTATTTAGCATAGTCTGAGGCTTTTTTTTTTAAACCAAATAGATCTTCAGTTGGAAACTAAAGGTTTAGCGCCTAAAATATCTTGAATTTAAATCTGGAGTTTTACGAAGTCGTAATGCTTGCTAAATGCAGACAAAGTACTTTTTTTTTCTTTATAAATATGCAAAAAAAGAAAAACACCCAAAAAACTTCTTTATGTTTTTTAGAGCATTTCAAGCGAAGTAGTTGATAGGTATCTAGAAGCCGTTCCATAGACTTAGGATCAAATTTACAAACGATATTAACTTCGGAAAACTTTAATTTTTACTGCAAAGTTTGCAGAAAACTTTGAAAAACGTAAAATGCTGTCTGGTAGGTTGTAAAAGATATAAAAAATGATTATTTTGCTGTTGACGTTTGTCAATTTTTCCAGCGCTTACTTCTATTCTCCATTCATTAGGTAAATCGTCCTATATCTATGCGGAAAGATTCCATCCAGACAAGGAAGCGAAAGCCCAAAAGCGGAAGTTCTTCTAGCAAGGGGAAATCTCATTCGTCAACCAATGGTTAGAATACCTATCTTTTGTATTTAGGGGAATAAAAATTAAACCCCTGATAGCACAACATGCCTTACCAAAGTTCAGGGACGTCACTGCGAGTCATAATGTCACAGTCACAAACCCGGGAGCCCCAAACCTAAATTTTTGGGAGGGCGGAAATTCTTGATTTGCCAAAAAAAATTCTAAATTTTGTAGAATGATGATTATTTTTCCAAGTCGTCAGAAAATGTGCCGCATAAGTAAATTTTTAGAAAGTCACAGTGACCTCCCGTGACCATCCATCGGGGCACCCCTGGTCACAAAGCGACAGAATTGTCGTTTTGTGACCAGCAGTGGTGTTCCCATAGGGTTATACTCCACATACGCCATATACAGTGCTGGCCAAATTATTAGACTAAGATTGTTTTAAAAGCAAATTCTTTATTGATTACATAACTATAGATACATTAACGAACAGTGAAATAATTATCTAATACAATGCATTCCCTTGTTTTTGATGAGCATTGTAAGTCTTTTTGGCATACTTTTCACAAGGTTTACACCATTTCTTAACTTTTTTAAAAAAGAGGTAAAAATTGTTTATATTCACTATTATATATACTCACATACACATACTCACTAATTACCTAAAACTAACTTTAAATATAAGAGGAGAACACACTAATAATAAGAAAAACTAGTGAACTGTTTAAGCTGATTGAGGTTATGTTCCTGGTAGGTAGATAAACAAAGAACATAAACAAAGCAGACAGTGCTGCCACCTGCAAACATTAAATTATGCTAAAATAACGTAATAATCTGTGTACAGTATCTACTGTACTTTAACAGTAAAATAAAAAGAATTGCAGTACAAATAGTGCACAAAAAACAAAAAAAAACCTCTTTAGTCTAATAATTTGGCTAGCACTGTAGTCTCAAATATTTTTTAGACATATGCGTATAACCTTAAGCTTCAAAATTTTTCATATAATGACATATTACGCATATGATCGCATACACGTATTGTGCGTAATGGATTACTGGAATATACCCTCAGAAAACTAGATGAGAACATTACTGGTGACCGGGGTTGCCCCGTTTTGGGGGCGTTTGCTTTATGAGTCACGCTGTGATACCATATTTGACATGTTTCATGTAACTTTACTGCGACGTCGATGCAGCAATTAATTTGCCGACCGGTCACTTTGTGACATTATGAAGATGCCATTGTTATGTCACTTGATGACATCCCAGCAGACTGACATTCGCAACAAACCGCAACTTTCACGTAGGAGTTTCATTCTAGCTATTGATTAGAGATTACGCGATATATTTTGGCAATTCTCTACATTTAAAGATTCAGTAAAGTAAAACTAACATAGTGAAGCAATAAAATTTTGCACATTCGTTTCTCAGCAGTTTCAATTTCATGTTTCACATCTAACGTTAATCGAATGGAAAAAAAAAATAAGTAACATGAATAATACATGAAATACACTGCCAGCTCAGTCATTCCATCCTAGGACTGCAGTTTCGTGCTTATTAGCACTCATCAGCCCGGAATAGGAAGCGACTGAGCTGGAGGTGGAAAACCTTTTAAGGAAGTGCCAAACAAACTGGTAGGTAATGTAGAATTAGCACTGATCAGACGAGTGACCGAAGCAATGGTTCGGTTCAACTCGAAGATTGAAGGCAAAGCATGGTATTTTCAGTAAGTTACCGCCATGTAGCTAAGGCTAAGTCTGAAAAACTTATTGAAAATATGAATAATGTAATAATCTAGACACAAATCTTAAAATGTGATAATGGGTAACATTAACTATCGAAATATGTACCGAGTAACCGAGTCAATATTTTTCGGCCAGTGATAGATTAAGTTAATAAACTGTTCGGCCTGGTAGACCACTTAAACAGACTTGCATTCGTTATCTAAATGTTAAAAGAAATTTAAAAAAAAAAGTAGTGTTAGCGGATTTCTGACATTTTCAACTAGATGGAATTTCTAAAAACCGGATCAAAATAAAAAAGGCGATTTTTTTTCGTGTCAGTTCTTCGAACCGTTGAAGTTATAAGCGTAAAGAGAAGTTTTTTTTTTCATTCCCTTTATCCTGTGATAAAGTGAGGTAAAACCTCCGCAACTATTTTTTCTATTTAACCAAAAGTACTTCGTTTTTGCCTTACCGCATTATTATTTTCAATAAAACAAAATAATAACTTCATAATATCTGTTAAACATATATAATTTTTCAACCCGGGTAACGTCGGGGCGAGCCCCTAGTATTCAATAAAGGCAATGCGAAGAAACATTTAGGAAAATAAAATACAGTCAATATTGTCTTCTGTTTCATTTGACAAAACTGAAATTTTGAATACATTTTTTATTTAATTAATTTTTAAAGCTAAGTCCATTCTTTTTTTTCTTTTGTTATTTAAAAACAAAAATAAAAGATTTAAGGCGATGTTAAAACTCTTAAAACTAATAATGACGAAGGATGTTTTCCATCATGCCCATTACTTTGCAGAAAAGATTGTTATTTTTCAATGAACTCTCCGTAAAGCTTGATGTGTTCTGGGTAGTCTGATGCAGGGGCGGATACAGGAAACCATTTGGGGGGGGGGGGCATGCTGAAGATACCCCCCCCCCCATGATTTGACCTACGGTTTGGGATAAGAAAAATATTTCTGAAACTGCTTGGGGGTCAATAAAAACACCAAATTGGCCATTAATAAGGACCTTAATTGGGGGTAAACGTTGCAAATTAATTTCAAAAGTATTGAAACAAAGCAATGAATTGTAAAGATACTGCAATCGTTTGAAATTAATGCATAATGTGCCTGGACGGATACTGTTGTCGATGATTTAGGGGGGATCATGACCCCCATGACCCTCCCCTTGTATCCGTTACTGGTCTGCTGATGAGAGTAGCAACTTGTCTCTCAAGTTGATCATACTCTGCGAATAAGTCTGAAGATTTCATCGGGAAATCCACTCAATGAATACAGTCCAGTTTTAAAGTAGTGTATTTGAAAATCAATTTTTGAACATAAATTAATTAAAACAAATTCCAAAATAATAAAATCAGTACCTGCTCTATATTTAAATAAAACTTTCTCCATTTTCCAGGACCCAACAGCAAATCGTCAACGTCTTCTTCGGTAAATCCTTACTTATCTCAAAGCTTAGATGGAACTTTGGAGCATCAAGGGTCGGACCCCAGGCACTCCCCTCTCTTGCCTTCATCAAGTACCCTTTCACAACAACTACCACAGTTCCCGCCATTGGATCCACCCCAGGGTGTAGACCTCATGCTAGAGAACGGCATCGTTCTCGAACCACATCCTTCAGTCATTAGTCTAGCTCCCAACAACAGCAAGCATCTTGGATGACTGTAAACTGGACACAATTCTGATAACGAGTTAAATCTCCACTTAGTACCTGAAGGCGTAATAAGTAAAAATACTAAAAACAGACAGAATTATAATATCTTTCGCAAGGTATATCCATTATATTTCCTATCAGTCACTAAACCGTGAGAGTAATTTATGGCTTATTGGGCTTTTGGAAAGCATTAAAATTTTTAAGTAAAATTTTAGCCACAAAAGGAGGTAATGGCAATATGATGCATAATACAAAAGAGGAAAAGTGTTGAAAAAAAGAATCAACGAGGGCTGACACTGCACTAATTACTTATGTATATAGTATTTGATTTCCATCTAAACTAACTATATTATTAGCACCTCAAACTACTCTACAACTCTGCAATTGGGATACTGGATACTATACCTTTAATTTCGGGCTGGAATTAGCAACTGATTCGAACTAATAATCGTCAACAGTTCCTATTAATTTAAGTAAGCCTCTCTGGAAGGATGTAAGGATTCAAAGCTATGTACACATGCCAACATTCCAAACTCTAACTCGTATTTTTTTAACTTAATAGATTCTTGGTGTAAGGACATGGTTCAGACTTTTCTACTAAGCCTTTGAGCCATAGCTTCTACAGCAGCTAGAAAATTCAAGAGTTTAAATGGAATAAAATTAATAAAAAAGGTAGAAATAATTTTCACGAAATCTAAGTTAAAGTGGTAAAGCTAGTGTAACGACCTAGTTTACTCTAAATTCCTAAAATGTGAAAGGGATAAATACACTGGAAGTTGAGATTTAAATTTGCTTAGAAGTAAATTTTCTCGTACCAAACAGAAAGTTTAATCTTTTAATGATAACTGGAGTTTTTTTGAACAATAACAAAGACAACTATAGACAAACTACTTAAACAAAACTCTCTCCTACTTAAAGAAATAATACTTTTTTATATATAATTAAAACAATATCATTTATACATACATCTATAAGCCATTACATGCCATCTAAGTATAACAAATAAAAATAAATGAAAAAGGACGGCATATAAGAATCTTGAATTAAAACAAAATTTAACCATAAAAATAATCAGACTCCATTTATCTTCATCTCTTTTCCAGTCCCTACATTAATCTTCAGCTATTTGATAAATAGTTGAAAAAGCGGAAATGTAAAAAACAAAAAAAAAACATGACTCCAAAAAATTCTACTTCTGCCGTAGATTATTTAATTGTAACTAGGGTGCACCACGTGCTGGTGATCAACATTTCGTTCCTGGAAAATAATAGTGTATATTCAAGCTCAAATATTCAAACTCTCATTATTTTTTCGTATCAGTCTACCAGCTTAATGCATTTGCGATTAAAAAAAAAAAAGATCGAAAGAAATTTCTACTTGAAAAATCAAAGTGAAGACATGAGTCATTATTTCGAAGCAGCAATTTTGTCCAAATATAACTAAGAATGCTGGAAATAGATAATATTATTTTATTTGTAAATTTTCTGTTGCAATATTATTAGAATTCTGGTCCACTTGTCGTTAAGTACAATGTGTGCTCTATAAACTTGTAATTTTTTTTTTCAAAGTTTTTCATGAAGCAAAGCAATACAGAACATACATATAATATAATCTTTCGGGGCGTTAGAAAATCTTCGTGATGCGAAGAAGCAACTTCACCAAAGAAAATCATATCTAGTCTTATAAAACAGCTACTTCTTTTTCTTTTATTATTCTTATCAAATATTGCGTAATACAGTCACTATCATTTCTGATGCACAAATTCGATGTTATGCATAGATGTAGTGCAACTAGCATAGACGGCTGGTAAGGGGGCAAGAGTTATGATATTACTTTGAATTTAAAGAAGACTTTCTTCTGTGGCTCACCGTCCAAAATTTTTGAGTTGATCATAATGACGTTAACAACCAATAATATAGCTGAATTTTCCACAAAAAAAAAAAAAAGAAGTGAAGTTTGGTGGCGCCCTTCACTTCCTAACCTAGACCTTTCTCATCTCCTTTGACCCCCTACGTTTTTGGTGCACCAGCCCTTTATGATAACTAGATACCCAAATCCGTAGTTTACTGACCGCCATTCTGTCGCGGTTGCCCATGGAAACTTTTTTTCGTTGTGTATCAAGTTAATACTACATCTTTGATGTTACTTGAGACAAACGGAAACTACAATTCGTGACTGCAAAAAGTTCAATTTAATTATTTCAGACTTCAACGAATACTTTTTTTAAAAAGTAATTCTGCTTCGGGTTTCTTCTGTTAGTATTAAGGAAATTCAAAATTATTTTATGACAAAAAATAATATTGATTTGCCAATTCTGGAAATGATTTCAACAATTTTTATAGTTTGATGTTTCTGGTTTGACGTTCAAAATATTCAAAATCTTTCAAAAATTCAAATATAAACTAGTACTTTCATGTAACATATTTCAGGTGTACTGCAATAAGTTTTGAATTGAATACAAACATGAAATTTGATTATCGATCAATTGCAAGTTGTGAAAATTTTTTGCATCGAGATGATGGGATCAGTAAAATTTCTAAAGTCTTTAAAAGTTAATCAGGTTGAAACTTGAAAAAAGTATGAACACGATTCATCGAATACACTTCCTTTTTTTCCACCCAGTGATTTCAAATAGAAAATACAACTATTATAAAGAATTCCAAAAATGTGAGGCTATTTGTTCAACTTCAATGCAATAAGGAAATGTTTCACACGCGTAAATATCAGCAATTAAGTGTAAAATTTGCCATCAAAATCTATGCGCTTGTCTGAATTACTGAAATTACATTCGTAAGTTCATGCTTAAATTGATCTTCGAAATTTAATAGTTGATATTTTCAAACAATCTTCTTACAAACACCACCATCAACAGAAGTGTCTGTAATATTTTTTATGATGCTCTCTAAAAAGGACTATCGTTAAAAAATGATTCTGTGTAAAATATAGTTCGTATATTGTTCTATTTTCTGAAGTTTCTATTTTGTAAATGTGCCTTTTTTGTAAATATGTATTGATTATATTCGATTGTATTTTAAATAAAGTTTTTAAACTGATCGATAGTGTTTATTTTGCTATACACGCATCCAAACGTATTCTATTGATTTTGTCGATCGTCGGGAACAAAAAACATTTTTTTAAAAATAATGAGTAACTGGCATTAGTTAATAATATTAATTTATTAATAACAAATACTTAATTAAAGCTACAGAAAACACAAAAATGAACGTATTTACTTTCTCATAATTAAAAACAAAAGCAGAGAAGTAAGATCATCATTATAGAACAATTTGTTTCACATACAGTTCGATTTTGCAGGGGAAGAAAGAGAGAATATATATATATATATATATATATATATATATATATATATATATATATATATATATATATATATATATATATATATATATATATATATATATATATATATATATATATATATATATATACATATATATATATATATATATATATATATATATATATATATATATATATATATATATATATATATATATATATATATATTCATTTAGTAAATCTGAAAACTCGAGACGATGGGAGGGGTTCGGACCCCTGGGCCCTCCCCTTGTATATGCCACTGTGGATTGTAAATTTAATTTTCTTTTTTTACAGCTTTAAGTCTCGAACTACAGTCGGATCCCGCTACAACGCGATTCGACTTACGCGAAATGGCCATAACGCGAGTTTTTCAAGAGTAATGAATTTTTTAGTGCGGACACAAATTACTCGCCTGCAACATGAAATTGTTCGGAAAAGAGCGGCGGTAAGTTAGAATGAGCTTCGTTAACACTAAATACTGGTTTTGTGAATGGACTTTCATCCCTTTAGCATCACTGAAAGCGGAAGTTCACCCACTGTATTAGTCTAAACAACGCTTTGCATTGTTTATACAAATAACAGCTCCGATTCCTAACTTTTTTTTTTCATTTCACATATGAACGTTAATAAAATTCATTCTGATAACATTCTGATCGTGAGTAGTTAATAATTGACAGTTCTGGGACAACGGAGGCGTTGAGGCGTTAACGCCTCCGTCGATTCCCACCTCCGTCGATCCCCACCTCCGTCGACCACCGCCCCCCGACCTTGGGGTTGCGCTGCCTCCCCCTCCCCACAACCGGGGCCGCCGCGAGAACCCGTAGAAGGTGATGAGGTTTTTTCGCGCGCTTTTTTTTTTCGCGCATTTTTGGACTTAGAATATTTTGAACTTGTTGTCATGACAACCAGAGTTTTAGGATGGCAACTTTTAAGAACGTTCGTGGCGCCATCTATTGAGATTTTTTATTTCCAGACTTTGAATAATTTCGACGAATGGTTGTCAAGACAACCAAAGTTTCGCGAATTTAATTATTTTTATTTTACAGAGTGTTGGGAATCGAACACCCAAACTTTGAGTTAGCAAAAACGTATGCTAACCACTATGCTATATTTTCCATTACACTTTCAGTCTTAATGTGAATCTGTACCATGACAACGAATATTACAATTAAATTAATTTTAAAACCATCAGTTAATTCACTCTTTAGTACTAATCATGGCATGTCATTAACTGAATTTCAGCTCATAATTGAAACTATCATCATCATTATTATTATTTTTCATAATAACAAAGTTTTCACTTAAGTAAAGATTTATTTAAATACAACCCATTCGAGATTTTAGATTTATTTCAATGCTTTGTGGACTTGAAATATATTTTAAACTTTGATTTTCTTTTTCATGCATTTCAAACTTTATCATTTTTATTTTTTCTAACTTGTTCATACATTTTGAACTTTAACGTTTTTTCCTGTCATTTAGCACTTTGATTATTTTTTTTCACTATTTTAGCGTTTTTCAATTATTTTCAGTCTTTAACTATTTTCTTAGCCTTTTAGTCTTTAACTAATTTCAAGCATTTCAGACTTAAATTATTTTTTCGTGATTTCGATTTTTTTTTTTTTTAGTATATTTTAGAGTTTGATCATTTTCTCGCTTGTTTTTACTTTTTCGTTTTTTTTTTCCGATATTTTTAAACTTAGAAATTTTTCGCAATTAGTGACAGGAATCGAAACCTCAAATTTTTCGAAACGTTATCATGTCTTCAATTTTTGCAATCATGTCAAACTTGCAATCAATTTACTCGTAGTAGTAATTAACACTTATCATTAACAAATTTTCACGGATTTTAAAAATTAACTTAATTAATTTTTTCCAGTAAGCAAATTGCGCACTCAAGTTACATTCCAACACTGCATATACGCTTCAAGAGTTTCATTGAATTTATCACATTCCATTTAATTAACTCTAATAATTACTTTTTCATTAATACTTAACTTAATCATTTTATCATACATTTATTCCAGTTACAAAATTATGCTTAAAAGTTATTTATTTTTCTTAGCACAAGAGATATTAACATGTTCCTACTAAAATGCTTTTCACTCTAGTTTGAGTTTACTAAAATAGCAACTCATTTACGATTTAGATTCATTTAATCGTCTTTGATTCTTTTTCATTATTATTATTTTACATTATCACATACGTTATTATTTTTATACATTTATCCATTTAATTTTCCAAAATCTACAATCAATTTACTCTTTGTATTAATTAACACTTATCACTATCAAATATTTTCATGAATTTTAAAAATTATCTTCTTAAATAATTTTTTACTGTAACCAAATTTCCCACTCAAGTTATATTTTATCACTACATATGCTTTTCATGAGTTTCATTTAATTTATCGCATTTCATTTAATTAACTCTAATAATTATTTTTTATCATCGATATTTAAGTTAATCATATTTTGATTTCTTTATTTTATTTTTTTTTTTTTCATGCAAACACTCTTGATGGAATAAAATAAAATTTTCAACTTTCATGAATTAAATCCCCTCTGACTATTTTATTTTACTTTACCATACTTTACTATTTTACTTACTGCGTTTTACTATTTATCATTCATTACAGCTTTTCCAAAATATTACTTTACAACCAACTAATTTCATTAACAGAATTTTCATTACAATTTATAAATTTCACTTTTATTTAATTATTTTTACCTACGGTAAAATAAAACACATCACATAAAAAAGTTAAACATCAATGAAGAACCCGAGAAATGTTAAAATTATAAGTCGAGTATCAAAACTTCATGTCAGCAAATTTTAAAAATAGACTTACCGAAAAATAATTTCTACTGAAATTCATTTCAAAACTTGGAATCAATTTACTCTTAGCATTAATAAACACTTATCATTAAGAAATTTTCATGGATTTTAAAAATCAACTTATTTAATTTTTTCCAGTAAGCAAATTTCGCACTCAAGTTACATTTTATCACTACATATGCTTTTCAAGAGTTTTATTGAATTTATCACATTTTATTTAATTATTTTTTGATTAGTATTAAACTTAGTCATTTTATCGCTTAGTATTTAACTTAATCATTTTCTTGCTTGTTTTTACTTTATCGTTTTTTTTCCCGTTATTTTTAAACTTAGAAATTTTTCACAATTAGTAACAGGAATCGAACCCACAAATTTTTCGAAACATTATCAGGTCTACAATTTTCATCCAACTAATTTATTTTAAAAACTTGCAATCAATTTACTCTTAGTAGTAATTAACACTTATCATTAATAAACTTTCACGATTTAAAAAAAATCAACTTATTTAATTTTTTTTCCAGTAAGCAAATTTCGCACTCAAGTTACATTTCATCACTTTATATGCTTTTCAAGAGTTTCATTTAATTTATCACATTTTATTTAATCAACTCTATTAATTATTTTTTGATTAGTATTTAACTTAGTCATTTTATCGCATAGTGTTTTACTTTATTATTATTTTTTTTTTTTTCATACAAGCACTCTTGTTAGAATAAAACAAAATTTTCAACATTCATGAATTAGAATCACTTTGACTATTTCATTTTCCCAATAATATTTTACTTTAACAACTAATTTCTTTAACAAAATCGATATCATTTATTTTAGTCTTTATCCTTTTCGAACGATACATTCAAATGGACAGCTATACGTTAAATTAAGAAACTTAATCTAAATTTTGACAAATTAAGTTATAGCTAAATACTGACTAAAATTAAGTACAAAAGACTAACCTTTTTGGGGTGAAATCCCTCAAGTACCAGCTATCGCGAAGTTATTTAAAAACAGTGAATGAAATTGTAATAAGTGGATTGTTAATTATAACTCAATCTCACAAATTACAACTACATGCATGTTTTATTTGAAATCGCTGCATACGGCTGTTTGCCCATCGTCGATTTGCAGAAGGCATGCCGTGAAATCGCAAATCAACGCGGCTGTTGAAAAAAACTCCCATAATCCCAAAGAACTTCCCATCGTCCACACTCACCGAGGCGAATTGAGAAAATGACTTTATCAATATTGCTATCTACCCCTTTACCGATAACAGATAACAAACCCCACGTGCGAGTATTATTCACCACCTGGCCTACGTCTTTCAAGTGATGTCACTGTTTCTGACCAATTAAAATTAGTTCACGTTTCTCAAATATCAAGCACATAGATCGACAATAGCCTGATGTCTGGTTTTCCAAACAAAATTTTAGATTTTAATTCGTAGTTTCGAATTAATTTCTTTTTCATTTCAAACTTATATAAAAAAATTTCCAGCTTGTAAGAATATTTCTTTCAAAAACAGATTTTTGATTCAAAACAGTATTTTTTCAAACTTGTAATATTTTTCTACTTAGAAAATGAAATCAAAAATTTTTGTTTTCTTTAATCATATAAAATGTTTTTAAAAAATAATTTCTCAAACTTGTAATATTTTTCCACTAATTAAAAAAAAAATCAATTTTTTTTTTTCAATCATATAAAAATAAATTTTTATTCTTACAACAATAAATTTTTCCGCAAAAATATTTTTTTCAAATCAAAATAATAATAATAATAATATTTTTGTAACATATTATTTTTTTTCTTTTCAATCTTTTTTTTTTTCGCAAAACTATTTTTTTTTTTTCAAAAATTTTCAAACTTACAAAATAAAATTTTTTCAACTGAATCTTTAAACGAAATGATTTAATTAAATTTAAAACTCAATATCACTTTACTCTTAGTATTAATAACCAATAGCACTTAACCATTTACTCTTCGCACTCTAAGTATTAATTAACACACATGCATTATAAATAATAATAATAATGTTTAAGATACTTACAAATCATTCACTCAAGCTTTCAAATATCCATCTAGCATGTTATTGTTCATTCGTGTGAGGGAACTTGTAATAAAACTTTACTCATCAACCGAAATTATAAGCGAAAATATCACATTTTCAGCACTTAATATAATCCTACAATTAACAAATTGGTTTTAACTTTGAATTTAAGAAAAATAAAAACTATTACACACTTAGTAACATATCTATCGATGTATATTATTTCATGACAAATCACAAATAGGTGAGGATCTTTTATCGATCATGTGACCAACTAAGTTAAGAAAGAGCATCCTTATCTCATATGAGAATTTATAAGTCTTTAATATTTCTCTTTAATGTAAGTGTATTCATACGTACGAGTTTGTGTATGTGAATATAACTGTGTATTGTTTTCAAACCATTGACATGTTTAAGCTTTACGGTTCTAATTTTGACTTTCCACTTAGCATTAGTCGAAGTCCTTCGCATGTATTAAACTATAGAAATATCACAAAAATTATATTTTCATTCAGTCTTAATTACAAAACCATACAATAACATGAAGACAACACCGATAGTATAAAGATTACTTACAATAAAGTGCATATAAAGAATATATGTAAGAGTGATTTCAAAGTATAATCCATCAACCATATTCAACATCTCAATAAAAACACAAGTCTCTTTTAAAATGATAAACACAATTTATTCACACACACAGTAAAAGACAATTAAAAAAACTTACATCTTTAAGTAAAACTCTTCAAAACTTTCAAGCGTATTTTTAACATCGATTGCATCAAATAAATCAGACACATGACATTTTAAACATGGACTATCAACATTCAAAGTAACGAAGTCACGAGTCAAGTTTTCCCAATTAACATTAAAAAGAGCCTGTTCGAAAAAAGTGTCGAACTTCCGACCCCTTGTTAATGATTCACATCCATGCACGCTCATGTAAAAAATGAATCCATTTTTACAATCCACACATTCTTTTTTAGAAAGGTAGTTTATGTTGCATATGAGCTCATCAAATAGTCACTTACGTAGAGAATCAGCCAGTTTACCAACTTCTTGTGATGTATATGTGCTGATTTTATCACATCGACAATCACAGGGATATTTTTTCTCAATTTCCGGAAGGATGTACTCTTTTAGAGTATAAGTCATAAGTTTGTCTTTGACACTACGTGAGATACAAGGGGACGCGTAGCACAATTTGTCAATCTGGCTTTCCAAAAGTAGAACTCTATCAGGTATCAACTGGAACACTTCTCGTTTCAGTTTGAACAATCTTTGCACACTAACACAGATGTTACCATTCGCACTCGACTCTCCTTTTTTATAACAAAAGCGAAATCACGGTCTTCGATTAATTTTTGATTTATATTTTTACGTAGGCTTGAAATTAGTGATCTCCACACATCTGGTTCTAAGGAAACACCATCCTTAGTTGGTCGAAGAATACCATCTTTCCCACACGTATATCTTCTAATATGCACGCGTGTACGTTTCCGAAAAGTATTCACCTAAAGTGAAAATACAATCACCCAAGTGTATCGTATCATCAGGCTGTGGAGAAGCCTCAGTGTTCATTTTCATGTTCGTTGCATCCCATCTGTTCATCTTCAGGCTTCAAAGTTTCAGAATGATTTTCACCAGCGTTACTCATTCTTAACTCTCATAGGATTAAGAGTCACAATACTAAAACAACTTCCTGTGAACTTAAAAAATAAATCAAACTAGGTTTTAACACTAGCGGGTGAAGAAAAATCCTAAGTACATAGAATGAAATTTCACGACGTCTTTCAAAGCTCAGAATCACTCTGAAAATGATTCTCCAAACATCCACTATAAACCAATGAATATTCACTTTAACCAATGAGAAGTGTAAATAAATCTCCTGCTACTGAAGTCATAGAATATCACACGAACTTTTGAGCAGAATTGAGTTGTTTTCCACAGTATTCAGATTTTTAGAAAATGCCAACACTTTGACTTCCAACTTCATCCTGACCTACTACGAGTAATTTTAAGATGGTAGCAGGTTTTCACATCACACCGAATGCCGATGACGGTTTCGCATCTCATGCAAATTGACATGATCAATTACACATGATTGAGCATGTCATGCGCGAGATGCGAAACCGTCATCGGCATTCGGTGTGATGTGAAAACCTGCTACCATCTTAAAATTACTCGTAGTAGGTCAGGATGAAGTTGGAAGTCAAAGTGTTGGCATTTTCTAAAAATCTGAATACTGTGGAAAACAACTCAATTCTGCTCAAAAGTTCGTGTGATATTCTATGACTTCAGTAGCAGGAGATTTATTTACACTTCTCATTGGTTAAAGTGAATATTCATTGGTTTATAGTGGATGTTTGGAGAATCATTTTCAGAGTGATTCTGAGCTTTGAAAGACGTCGTGAAATTTCATTCTATGTACTTAGGATTTTTCTTCACCCGCTAGTGTTAAAACCTAGTTTGATTTATTTTTTAAGTTCACAGGAAGTTGTTTTAGTATTGTGACTCTTAATCCTATGAGAGTTAAGAATGAGTAACGCTGGTGAAAATCATTCTGAAACTTTGAAGCCTGAAGATGAACAGATGGGATGCAACGAACATGAAAATGAACACTGAGGCTTCTCCACAGCCTGATGATACGATACACTTGGGTGATTGTATTTTCACTTTAGGTGAATACTTTTCGGAAACGTACACGCGTGCATATTAGAAGATATACGTGTGGGAAAGATGGTATTCTTCGACCAACTAAGGATGGTGTTTCCTTAGAACCAGATGTGTGGAGATCACTAATTTCAAGCCTACGTAAAAATATAAATCAAAAATTAATCGAAGACCGTGATTTCGCTTTTGTTATAAAAAAGGAGAGTCGAGTGCGAATGGTAACATCTGTGTTAGTGTGCAAAGATTGTTCAAACTGAAACGAGAAGTGTTCCAGTTGATACCTGATAGAGTTCTACTTTTGGAAAGCCAGCTTGACAAATTGTGCTACGCGTCCCCTTGTATCTCACGTAGTGTCAAAGACAAACTTATGACTTATACTCTAAAAGAGTACATCCTTCCGGAAATTGAGAAAAAATATCCCTGTGATTGTCGATGTGATAAAATCAGCACATATACATCACAAGAAGTTGGTAAACTGGCTGATTCTCTACGTAAGTGACTATTTGATGAGCTCATATGCAACATAAACTACCTTTCTAAAAAAGAATGTGTGGATTGTAAAAATGGATTCATTTTTTACATGAGCGTGCATGGATGTGAATCATTAACAAGGGGTCGGAAGTTCGACACTTTTTTCGAACAGGCTCTTTTTAATGTTAATTGGGAAAACTTGACTCGTGACTTCGTTACTTTGAATGTTGATAGTCCATGTTTAAAATGTCATGTGTCTGATTTATTTGATGCAATCGATGTTAAAAATACGCTTGAAAGTTTTGAAGAGTTTTACTTAAAGATGTAAGTTTTTTTAATTGTCTTTTACTGTGTGTGTGAATAAATTGTGTTTATCATTTTAAAAGAGACTTGTGTTTTTATTGAGATGTTGAATATGGTTGATGGATTATACTTTGAAATCACTCTTACATATATTCTTTATATGCACTTTATTGTAAGTAATCTTTATACTATCGGTGTTGTCTTCATGTTATTGTATGGTTTTGTAATTAAGACTGAATGAAAATATAATTTTTGTGATATTTCTATAGTTTAATACATGCGAAGGACTTCGACTAATGCTAAGTGGAAAGTCAAAATTAGAACCGTAAAGCTTAAACATGTCAATGGTTTGAAAACAATACACAGTTATATTCACATACACAAACTCGTACGTATGAATACACTTACATTAAAGAGAAATATTAAAGACTTATAAATTCTCATATGAGATAAGGATGCTCTTTCTTAACTTAGTTGGTCACATGATCGATAAAAGATCCTCACCTATTTGTGATTTGTCATGAAATAATATACATCGATAGATATGTTACTAAGTGTGTAATAGTTTTTATTTTTCTTAAATTCAAAGTTAAAACCAATTTGTTAATTGTAGGATTATATTAAGTGCTGAAAATGTGATATTTTCGCTTATAATTTCGGTTGATGAGTAAAGTTTTATTACAAGTTCCCTCACACGAATGAACAATAACATGCTAGATGGATATTTGAAAGCTTGAGTGGATGATTTGTAAGTATCTTAAACATTATTATTATTATTTATAATGCATGTGTGTTAATTAATACTTAGAGTGCGAAGAGTAAATGGTTAAGTGCTATTGGTTATTAATACTAAGAGTAAAGTGATATTGAGTTTTAAATTTAATTAAATCATTTCGTTTAAAGATTCAGTTGAAAAAATTTTATTTTGTAAGTTTGAAAATTTTTGAAAAAAAAAAAAAAATAGTTTTGCGAAAAAAAAAAGATTGAAAAGAAAAAAAATAATATGTTACAAAAATATTATTATTATTATTATTTTGATTTGAAAAAAATATTTTTGCGGAAAAATTTATTGTTGTAAGAATAAAAATTTATTTTTATATGATTGAAAAAAAAAATTGATTTTTTTTTTAATTAGTGGAAAAATATTACAAGTTTGAGAAATTATTTTTTAAAAACATTTTATATGATTAAAGAAAACAAAAATTTTTGATTTCATTTTCTAAGTAGAAAAATATTACAAGTTTGAAAAAATACTGTTTTGAATCAAAAATCTGTTTTTGAAAGAAATATTCTTACAAGCTGGAAATTTTTTTATATAAGTTTGAAATGAAAAAGAAATTAATTCGAAACTACGAATTAAAATCTAAAATTTTGTTTGGAAAACCAGACATCAGGCTATTGTCGATCTATGTGCTTGATATTTGAGAAACGTGAACTAATTTTAATTGGTCAGAAACAGTGACATCACTTGAAAGACGTAGGCCAGGTGGTGAATAATACTCGCACGTGGGGTTTGTTATCTGTTATCGGTAAAGGGGTAGATAGCAATATTGATAAAGTCATTTTCTCAATTCGCCTCGGTGAGTGTGGACGATGGGAAGTTCTTTGGGATTATGGGAGTTTTTTTCAACAGCCGCGTTGATTTGCGATTTCACGGCATGCCTTCTGCAAATCGACGATGGGCAAACAGCCGTATGCAGCGATTTCAAATAAAACATGCATGTAGTTGTAATTTGTGAGATTGAGTTATAATTAACAATCCACTTATTACAATTTCATTCACTGTTTTTAAATAACTTCGCGATAGCTGGTACTTGAGGGATTTCACCCCAAAAAGGTTAGTCTTTTGTACTTAATTTTAGTCAGTATTTAGCTATAACTTAATTTGTCAAAATTTAGATTAAGTTTCTTAATTTAACGTATAGCTGTCCATTTGAATGTATCGTTCGAAAAGGATAAAGACTAAAATAAATGATATCGATTTTGTTAAAGAAATTAGTTGTTAAAGTAAAATATTATTGGGAAAATGAAATAGTCAAAGTGATTCTAATTCATGAATGTTGAAAATTTTGTTTTATTCTAACAAGAGTGCTTGTATGAAAAAAAAAAATAATAATAATAAAGTAAAACACTATGCGATAAAATGACTAAGTTAAATACTAATCAAAAAATAATTAATAGAGTTGATTAAATAAAATGTGATAAATTAAATGAAACTCTTGAAAAGCATATAAAGTGATGAAATGTAACTTGAGTGCGAAATTTGCTTACTGGAAAAAAAATTAAATAAGTTGATTTTTTTAAAATCGTGAAAGTTTATTAATGATAAGTGTTAATTACTACTAAGAGTAAATTGATTGCAAGTTTTTAAAATAAATTAGTTGGATGAAAATTGTAGACCTGATAATGTTTCGAAAAATTTGTGGGTTCGATTCCTGTTACTAATTGTGAAAAATTTCTAAGTTTAAAAATAACGGGAAAAAAAACGATAAAGTAAAAACAAGCAAGAAAATGATTAAGTTAAATACTAAGCGATAAAATGACTAAGTTTAATACTAATCAAAAAATAATTAAATAAAATGTGATAAATTCAATAAAACTCTTGAAAAGCATATGTAGTGATAAAATGTAACTTGAGTGCGAAATTTGCTTACTGGAAAAAATTAAATAAGTTGATTTTTAAAATCCATGAAAATTTCTTAATGATAAGTGTTTATTAATGCTAAGAGTAAATTGATTCCAAGTTTTGAAATGAATTTCAGTAGAAATTATTTTTCGGTAAGTCTATTTTTAAAATTTGCTGACATGAAGTTTTGATACTCGACTTATAATTTTAACATTTCTCGGGTTCTTCATTGATGTTTAACTTTTTTATGTGATGTGTTTTATTTTACCGTAGGTAAAAATAATTAAATAAAAGTGAAATTTATAAATTGTAATGAAAATTCTGTTAATGAAATTAGTTGGTTGTAAAGTAATATTTTGGAAAAGCTGTAATGAATGATAAATAGTAAAACGCAGTAAGTAAAATAGTAAAGTATGGTAAAGTAAAATAAAATAGTCAGAGGGGATTTAATTCATGAAAGTTGAAAATTTTATTTTATTCCATCAAGAGTGTTTGCATGAAAAAAAAAAAAAATAAATAAAGAAATCAAAATATGATTAACTTAAATATCGATGATAAAAAATAATTATTAGAGTTAATTAAATGAAATGCGATAAATTAAATGAAACTCATGAAAAGCATATGTAGTGATAAAATATAACTTGAGTGGGAAATTTGGTTACAGTAAAAAATTATTTAAGAAGATAATTTTTAAAATTCATGAAAATATTTGATAGTGATAAGTGTTAATTAATACAAAGAGTAAATTGATTGTAGATTTTGGAAAATTAAATGGATAAATGTATAAAAATAATAACGTATGTGATAATGTAAAATAATAATAATGAAAAAGAATCAAAGACGATTAAATGAATCTAAATCGTAAATGAGTTGCTATTTTAGTAAACTCAAACTAGAGTGAAAAGCATTTTAGTAGGAACATGTTAATATCTCTTGTGCTAAGAAAAATAAATAACTTTTAAGCATAATTTTGTAACTGGAATAAATGTATGATAAAATGATTAAGTTAAGTATTAATGAAAAAGTAATTATTAGAGTTAATTAAATGGAATGTGATAAATTCAATGAAACTCTTGAAGCGTATATGCAGTGTTGGAATGTAACTTGAGTGCGCAATTTGCTTACTGGAAAAAATTAATTAAGTTAATTTTTAAAATCCGTGAAAATTTGTTAATGATAAGTGTTAATTACTACTACGAGTAAATTGATTGCAAGTTTGACATGATTGCAAAAATTGAAGACATGATAACGTTTCGAAAAATTTGAGGTTTCGATTCCTGTCACTAATTGCGAAAAATTTCTAAGTTTAAAAATATCGGAAAAAAAAACGAAAAAGTAAAAACAAGCGAGAAAATGATCAAACTCTAAAATATACTAAAAAAAAAAAAAAAATCGAAATCACGAAAAAATAATTTAAGTCTGAAATGCTTGAAATTAGTTAAAGACTAAAAGGCTAAGAAAATAGTTAAAGACTGAAAATAATTGAAAAACGCTAAAATAGTGAAAAAAAATAATCAAAGTGCTAAATGACAGGAAAAAACGTTAAAGTTCAAAATGTATGAACAAGTTAGAAAAAATAAAAATGATAAAGTTTGAAATGCATGAAAAAGAAAATCAAAGTTTAAAATATATTTCAAGTCCACAAAGCATTGAAATAAATCTAAAATCTCGAATGGGTTGTATTTAAATAAATCTTTACTTAAGTGAAAACTTTGTTATTATGAAAAATAATAATAATGATGATGATAGTTTCAATTATGAGCTGAAATTCAGTTAATGACATGCCATGATTAGTACTAAAGAGTGAATTAACTGATGGTTTTAAAATTAATTTAATTGTAATATTCGTTGTCATGGTACAGATTCACATTAAGACTGAAAGTGTAATGGAAAATATAGCATAGTGGTTAGCATACGTTTTTGCTAACTCAAAGTTTGGGTGTTCGATTCCCAACACTCTGTAAAATAAAAATAATTAAATTCGCGAAACTTTGGTTGTCTTGACAACCATTCGTCGAAATTATTCAAAGTCTGGAAATAAAAAATCTCAATAGATGGCGCCACGAACGTTCTTAAAAGTTGCCATCCTAAAACTCTGGTTGTCATGACAACAAGTTCAAAATATTCTAAGTCCAAAAATGCGCGAAAAAAAAAAGCGCGCGAAAAAACCTCATCACCTTCTACGGGTTCTCGCGGCGGCCCCGGTTGTGGGGAGGGGGAGGCAGCGCAACCCCAAGGTCGGGGGGCGGTGGTCGACGGAGGTGGGGATCGACGGAGGTGGGAATCGACGGAGGCGTTAACGCCTCAACGCCTCCGTTGTCCCAGAACTGTCAATTATTAACTACTATCGTGCTGCATAAACCTTCATTATTTTTTAAATCTTAATATATATATATATATAAAATGCTAATGTGTGTACGTGAAGACAGGGTTTTCTTTATCACCACCAATTCCAATCAACTTCTGCTTGGGGTGGTAAGCACCCCTTGGTCTCCTGGTGGGAATAAGGGAGTTTGGTCGCTGTGGGTGGTTGTGGGTGGCAAAAATGTGAAAAAGTATATCTGTCCTTTTCTAACTTATGAGAACTACGAGAAAGTTCATAAAATTTTAGGAATAGTCTAGAAAACTCCAGAATGTGTGCAACTGTTACAATCGATCTAGATTGTTCTAGAAGATTCTCAATATTTCTAGAATGATCTAGAAAGTTCCAAAACACGCGCAAACGCTACAATCGACTAAGAATGTTCTAGAAGGTTCTAGAAATTTCCAGAATGATCCAGAAAGTTCTAAAAGGTTCTAGAATGATCTAGAAAGTTCCAAAACGTCTGTGAACGTTATAATCGACTTAGAATGTTCTAGAAGGTTCTAAAAATTTCCAGAATGATCTAGAAAGTTCTTAAAGGTTCTAGAATGATCTAGAAAGTTCCAAAACGTCTATGAACGTTATAATCGATTCAGAAGGTTCTAGAAAGCTCTAGAAATATCCAGAATGATCTAGAACGTTCTAAAAAATTTAGAATGATCTACACTCTTAATTCAAAAGAGCGAAAAAATAACTCTTAAAAAGAGTGAAATCTATTGCGGGTGCATTCATTCTTTCTGAGTGCTAGCTTTATCGAAAAAAGACGCTTTACGAAAAAACCAAGACTAAAACTTTTCTTTATTCACGTGAAATTCGGAAACGCTCCGTTAGATGAGCGAAATATAAAACATTCTTTAAAAGAAGGACTCAAAAACATTTTCATTGGTTCGATTCTGTCACGTGATTTTGTTTAGGGAGAATCTTCTATACCTCCACGTTAGGCTTACCCAACGTTGGTCGCGAGTACCAAGTGGATGTCGCTATCTAAATGTCTTCATTTAATGAATTTAAACAATATTTGTTCCGAATGAGGTTTCTGAAGGAAGTGCACAAAAACTGCATGGTAAGTGCGAAGAATTTTCTTTTTTATTAAAACTTGAAACTGTTAATATTTCTTGAACTGCTCGTATATCATTACAAATCATCCACGTGCAATGTTACGGCGAACTTTTTGTAACTTTTTCTTCCAAATGAATGAAACTTTCATCAAAAATTTTGTTTCGGTCATCGAATCAAAAATAGGACATTTGAAACAGTCGTTACCATCTTTGGTGTGTGTGTGTGTGTACTGTATATATATTTTAGGCAGGTGTTACAGACCCGACCATGCGCAAATCTATAGGTCGGATACCGAATCCGCTGCCGATGGTCGGAGCTCCAACCACTGCGTATATTTTAAATTAATCAAATATTGTTTGTGTGTATAATAAACTTTAAAGAGTATCATAAACTTTGTACAATACACTCATTCATATGTGTAACATCCAATTCATTAATTAAGTAAGTGTCCTGACGGGGAGGGGGTGGAAAATTCTCTACATACCCTTGCTTGGAGGAGAGGGGGGGGTTAGATCCATTCTTACTAATATTTTCCAAGCCGATATTTTATATTAGAAATCCGCGGTCAAGTGGTTTGGCAAATATTATATTTCATTTGCTTCAGGAAGGTAAAAGTATGTATTATAGGATGAGCTGTTTTGTGTTTCAAAGAATGAAACGTGTTAAATATAATAAAAGAATCGCTCTGTGTTTTGCATGTCTTATATTTAATTAGTATCGCATCATATACAAAAATTATTTGTCGAAAAAACATTCGGTCTAGATTCCTTACAGTAAACATTTCTTTACTCAAAAAGGTTTTAAAAAATAATAATGATAGTTAATTTCAGAACGATCCCAGTGATGTAATATTTGTTATTTTATTATTATGAAGAAAAAAAAGAATCTTACGTAAGATGGGGGGGGGGGGAATCTTACATACCCTTACATAGGGGGAAGGGAAGGTCAAAAATATTGCCAAAATTGTCCTTACGTAATTAATGAATGGCCCCAAAGAAACAAAATTGAATTCAAACGTATCTTGTCATAATTTATGAGTGACTTTTTAAATTAATTTGAACTGAGGTAACTTTTAAAACATTATTAATGTTAAAAGGCACACCGAGAATATCAATATAGAGTTTCAAAATTTTAAATCTATTTATTTGGAACTGTGTGGGTTTGTTTAATTTTATTTCAATCTTTAAATTCGGAAATGTACGTAATATTGCACGTGGGTGATTTGTAACGATATACGAGTAGTTCAAGAAATATTACCAGTTAAAGTTTTAATAAATTAGAAAAGTCTTCGTACTTACCATACAGTTTTTGTGCAACCTCTTCGGAAACACTAAAAACAGTTTTTTTTTTCACACTTTTTAAACCTATTTTTTTTTTCAAATGAAATAACAATTTTAAAAACAGTTTTAAATTCAAATACACAGCATAAGCACATGAAAACACATTTAAAAAACAATTTCACCAAATGAGAGTGAAATGATTTTATCTATTTTATTCTAAAAAAGAGTGAAATAGCGGCTTTCCAAAACGGAAAGCAGTCACTCATTTAGGATATTAATTTAGTCTTAAAAAAGAGTGGAAAACACTTATCAAAAGGGAGTGAAATTAGCTTATCGAAATGGAGTGAAAATAACCGCTCCGCAAAAGGAATGAAATTCACTCCTATAAGGAAAGTGCGTTTTCGAAACTGTAAAGGAGTGAAAATTTACTCAGTCTGAGTTAAAATCGCTGGAATTTTTTAAGAGAGTAGGTAGTTCTAAAACGTGGACAACTGCTAAGATCTATTTGTAATCTTCTGACTGTTCTGGTACTAGAAATTCCGATATTCGATAGTATATAAACCAAAAGTCAATAACTTTTCGTCAGTTGAATCGTGCTTACAGTCGCGCAAAGATTAATTGAGTCAAGAGTGAACAGTGATCATATAAATTCAAGTGATTTTGACAAGTGAGAAAGAACAAACTATTTGGTTATTCCAGATTGTTCTGGTACTAGAAATTTCAATATTCGATGGTATATAAACCGAAAATCAGTGACTTTTTGGTAGCTTTATCTTCATGTACCAATCCAGATTTGAGTTTTGAGTAATCATATTACACTGTTTATATTTACAATGCCAAGACGAATGAAAGTATTTTCAAAACCTAAACTGGATTCAAAAAGAAAAAAGTAGCACGTCAAACAGAAACAGGAGAACAAAGAGAACAACGTCTTTCGACTATTCGCAAAGGAGTAAAAAAAAAATAGAGAAAATGTAACTAAAGAGGAAAGAGCACATACTAATGAAGAAACCCTATCTCGAGTGAGATTACTAAGAAATCGTCAATCTGCCGATCAACGTGAACTGGAAAGTAGAAGAAAAAACGAAAGAATGTCTGCTTTACGCCAACGACGAGCTGCTACACATCAATTAGGCAGTTTAGAACTCCAGGCTTCCAGTTATGATTGCAAAAAACAGTACAGTGAACATCCAAACATTGTCATCGGAAAAATGAATACGATATGTGAATATTGTCATGCTCAGAAATTTAAAGGCGAAACAGCTGGTATGTGCTGTTCGAGTGGTAAAGTCAATTTACCGGCATTAGATGCACCACCACCACAATTACTCGAATATATGACTGGAAAAACACCAGACTCTAATCATTTTCTACAAAATATACGTTGATACAACTGTTGTTTTCAATTGACTTCATTTGGAGCTTCATTAATATGCCATGAAGAAAATTTCAGTCCGGTTTTTAAGGTTCAAGGTCAAAATTGGTGGTGATAGAGAAAACCCTGTCTTTACGTACGCACATTAGCATTATATATATATATATATATATATATATTAAGATTTGTCATATGTTGTATGTTCAATATAGAATGTAAATAATTATGAAAATAAAACATAACTTTTCAATTTACTAAGATGTTTCGTATTTTAATTTATAATTTTTTCAATTTCAATTAATGAATTAGTTAATTAATTTGTTATACTCTCTATACATCGCATGTTTAATGGTCGACTAAATCTCTCAATATTTAAAATAGAAATCTATATTATCTACGTTAAAAAGAGAATTCTTAAATATTTTATGTACCATTAAACATGCAATGTATTTTAACCCGAGCAACGCCGGGTTTTGCAGCTAGTTATAAATATATTTACTATATCTATACTGTTAAGTGTTATAATAATGCTGTAGTGTACATACTGTAAGTACCATACTGCTTTATTTTAAGTTTCTCTCCCCCATTAATCATTGATTTTGTGCTAAATTACAGAATTTTATGTCAAATAATGCTTTTTCTAAAATACAGAAAAGTCGGTTCTTTGTAAAAGATACTGCAATATATAGTTAATAAATGGTTTGAAACAATATGAGAGGTGTTTACAAACGTCTGAAACAATTAGGTATGCTTATAAAAAATTACTAAACATACCTTGTTCCACAACGCGAAATTCCGACTTACGCGAGGTGTCTTGGAACGCATCCCTCGCGTAAGTCGGGACTCGACTGTACTACATTAAATGTAAATCTTCCTGATTTAACATTGTTCTCATAATTTGGTTTTCAAGTTAATTACGGTTTTTTTTATTTTTGCAATGCAAGATGCTTCAAAGTAGACTACTAAAATTAGATTTATTTATTTATGTGAAACAGTTCTTCTGGAGGTTGTTCAATCAATAATGATGTTAAAATCCAATAACAAAGTCAAATTTTACAAAAAAAAAAAAAAAAAAAGCTTCAAGGGGTGCCCCCCAAACTTACATCTCTTTTACCCCCCCCCCCCCCTACCCACTTTTTTTTTTTTTTTTTTTTGATGTACCACCCGCCGATACCGGGCTTCACAAGTCTATCGCCAAATCAGGTTCTTAATGGTAGCCCACAGAAAGATTCATTGAAATGAATTTCGGACTATTTTAGTTTTGGAATATTATGCACAATTTTTTTTTCTGGTACCCGTCTACCAACACTGAAAAGGTTTCTGCTTGCACGCACGTCCTAATGAGCTTCGAACTCTGAAGTAAGGCTTCCAAAGAACGAAAGAGTACAGATTAAAAATGTTATGAGTGAAAAAATAATGCATTATAAAGTTAGAACTTCACTTTCAGTTTGAAATTGAAAAACACTTTCTGATGGGAGAACTTTTATAAGAATAAGAACGTGTTTGGAAGACTTATTCTTAGTAAATTAAATGAAAATAAAACTGATATTTGTGAATACGAATGACTTTCAACCTTAACGGCGTCAGTCACAGACAGACATGCTTAAGGCATCGCTCTCCGGTCAACTGAATTTTCAGGGCCTTTTAATGTATTCATACTCTTAAAAATATTTTTCTCTCATGCAACTACATCTCATCTAACGTTCAGCTGTTTTTAGATCCTTTGAATTAGTTAGTTCTATGTATATTTGCTCAATTTCAAAAAAAAGGTCCGACCTCCCAGTAAGAGACACAAAAAATCTGACGATACTCAGTCACAGACAGAATGAGAAAAGGATGAGTAATAGACAAAATTCCCTTTTTCGTTCAAAATGTGCAGCAGTTCTTTGTTTTTCGAACTAAAGCCTTATTACACTTAAATGAACATGAAACACCAGCTGAACTCGTGGTAGCTGTTCATAACCTTCCACCACTGCCTAGTAAATAATACCAACTGGCTCATAAAATTCACTCTGATAAACACTAGGTGGCTGCACCGTATTCATGGGCCACAGCACCACTAGTTTTACCCGCTTAAAAGGCTTATTATTTAAATCCAAATATATGACTGTCTGTTACTGGACACTTGTCTGCCACTGGTGACCTTACCCAAAATTTCTAAAACAGGCCCCCACATTTAAATTACTTCTTGATTGTGTGTTTGGGGGAGGGGAGGCGAGGCAGAGCCCGATCATTCTGATATTGCACGTGGAGCACATTTTTATTTCAGCCCCCCCCCCCCCCAGGGATTGATTAAGATTTTTGAAGACACTGCCTGAAATTTATTTTATGCTCCCCCCCCCCCATTCCAACTTATTCTATATAATGATGCTATAAAATATTTCGATGCTTGCGTAGTAACACAACAATGCTAAATTTGGTCGTATCTCATACATTTAAAAAGTAGAAGTGTACGATGGTTATATAAGATGTGGTTAAACTTCGCCCGTTGCAGTAAACCGTAAATGTCAAAATTATCTATGATATAACTTTTCATAGTAAATACAGACTAAACTTGAAATGGTTTTTAGATTTGCAAAGAGGTCAAATTTTTAAGACGCATTTTTATCAACAAATAAGAGATTATTTTCCTTGTCTAGGCATTTTCAAAAATATCAATTATATCATTGTACTCTTAGATTCTGAGTGAAATCATTATTTTTAATTAGCATGATAAATAAGGGGATTTTGGGCCCCCCCCCTGAAATCAAAGAGGAGGGGCCTGTGCGAGGGGGAAGTGACGAGTTACGATAACAGTCAAGTATAACAGTTTTATATTCCTGACAGTCAATGTCTGCAAAGCTCCTATGCATTCGATATTTTTCTATGGGTGGATGTGATTAATGCTGATTCAGTTACGAGCACTTTTACTGCGCTGAAAGTTGAAATTGAAATTGAGAGTTTCTTAGTTTTAGTTTAATTTTGCCTTTTATTAGCTACTTAGAAGGTGGTGATTTATTCAGGTAAAATAACTCACAGTTTTATCGAAGAAACTTGTTTTGGATACAGAAACACCTTCAGTAACATATGATGACTGAAAATCAAGCAATCTACAGCATTGAGGGTACGAAAAATTCAAATTTAAATAATTAAAATAGCCTGGAAGCACATACGAAACGTTTAAATGTTTCATAAACGTGGCTTTTAGAACGTTGATAACCATTTTAAAACGTTTATGAAACGAAGTGTGTTTCCTGAGTATGCATTTATCATGCGAAATATATGATTCACGCAAAACTGTAGAAAACGCTAACGAAAATAGTTTTAAACATTCAATACATTTTTCTTTCCTATTGACTTGTAATAAAATTGAATCCAAATTCGAAGTGCGAAATTCTCAGTGAAAATAAATTAATTAATCAAAAACGAATAAATTGAATTATAAATAATATATACTAATTCACAAATAATAGAAACAACAATGATAATTTATTCATTTCATACTAAAAGCTTTGGATTGCACGGCTAGATAAAAAGGCGTGCACGGGGGGGGGGGGGGGGGCACCTGTTGTCCCGGGCCCGAGCCTTAAGGGGGCACGAGATTTATAAAATGAGGGGTGAAATATATGCAGAGACATATGGGTTAACAATATGGAGGAGGCCCGTGAAAGTCATTTGTTACAGGCCCCAAAATTTCTGTGTGTCCCAGATTTACATTAAAAATTCATAAAATCCAAAAGTTAAGTTACAGCAGTTTCCCTCCTGATTTGGCCCATGAGAGCTTCAATTTGATGGTAGTTTCTTTTAAACTTTGCTTCAGCATTGGGTACGACGTTGTCTTTCCTCTCCCAACCGAAAATTATTTTCTTAATGTCAAACCATTTTATCCGCGTTGCAAGATTAATTATGAAATGTCTACATTTACCCTGAAAAGAAATAGATGCAGTCGAATACAGATGATTCGAAGCTTATAACTCGAAAACTCCTTTTTCTCAAAGTTTTCATCGGGTCCCAAAATCTTGAGACTGTTGTGGAACCTTCCCATAGCTCAAACTACCAATAACTCGAACGTTTTAGCCGGTTCCTTGAGACTTCGAGTAATTGAGAGTTGAAGGATAGATTAGACCGACCAAATAACCACCTGCTCAGCAAATGAACAACCTACCGTTTTTTATTTGTTTATTTTTTAATAAGGTTTCAAAAGTTTTTTCTTAGATGAATTGAGAATAGTAACTTACAGAATATACAAGAAACTATACAAGAACTATACAAGAAAAAGACTAGAAACTACAGTGTTTGTCATCTTGTTGGTGTGTTCCTCAGGGTCACCCCGATGGGAGGTCACGGGAGGTCACTGTTACCTCCCAAAAATTTCCTTATTCGGCATTTTTTTCTAGTGATTCGACAAATTTTACGACATTATTGCAATTTTTAACTACCCCGAATGTCCCTTTTCATTAGATGTATTAATGTGTGCATGCCTTAGAGCAGGAATTAGTAAATGGAGGGAGCAAGTCTTGGCTTAGCTAAAGTTGAGGCAAAGACTCCAAGTCACGTGACTCAACAATGAAAAATGGTTGGTATGTTTTGAGTGAAACTAGCGAAAGAAACCTGTTTCTTCCAATGCCTTGCTTTAAAATCTATCACGTGAGTTGGGATCTTTGCTTCACGAATGAAAGTCTTCACACTCTCCATTTTATCCCATCTCAATGGTGCATACTTGTATTTTATCATTCGGCAAAATTTAGAGCTCCATTCGGCAAATTAGGAATGTCCACCCTTCCAAAAATTTCAAGTTCGGAGCACCCCTGGTGTACATTTGCTAAGTTGATGCAGATTTTTCTTTTCAATCCTCCAGAAATTCTGTGGCAGGACGGTGAAAGTTTTCCTAATACATTGAAAACAGTTTCATAAATCAACTAAAATGAATTTACTCTTTTCAAAAACTAGTTTTCAAAGATGTTATGAAAATCAAATAAGACCAAGTGGTCATTCCATTCTGATCGGTCTATCCCAGGGACGAATACAATGGAGGGGCGATGGGGCGATCGCCCCTTTCTTGAGAGACTCTCCACCGGTAATTTTTTTGAAAAAGAAGTTCAAGAAACACAAATTTAGACGAGTTTCATTGATGTTGGGAGAAGAAGATTACAGTTTATGACCCTATTCGGAATGAAAGTCATTAACCCTCGTTTTTTATATTTTAAAATCAGTATACATAGTAAAAAGTAAGTAATAAAAAATCGATCGCCGCTCCCTTGAAAGATTTCTGGATCCGTCCTTGGTCTATCCTAACCCTAACTTAAAGTAAAACTTTCCCGGCGAACCTACAGGAGAGAAATGGCTTGGCCCGAAATCGCCGTTTTCAAGTAAACGCAAAGAACGATGAAGTAACTATGATCAAGCGACTGTTTTGGTATGCATTTTCGTTCTTTTCTGTAATCCCGGCCCCCCTGTCGTTTCCTAGCCCTTTATCCGATTACGAGCTGATTTATGGTCAATTTTGAAACAAGGGGTCTCGTGCTCACCGTTCTTCAGACCGAGTCATTCCGGAGATACTAATTACGCGGCCTTCTTCTCATTATTACGTGGTGAGGGGTTATTACTTACGGCTCAGTTTATCGAGTCAAGTCATCCATTTCGATATTAAGTTTTTTGATGAAAGACCACGATAAATGTCACGCTAAAAATGGGTGCGTTCGTCTCCGTTCTTTTTTACGAATAAATGACGGAAATTCTTGAGGAAAGTATCATCTTCCAGTGTTCAACTAACCGAAAGAAGACTTGAAGAAATTATGTGCTGGGACTGATTTAGAAGTTTTGAGACAGTTGGCCTGACACATCTGCAGGTGTAACCTTACTCCAGCAGCTTAGCTGCCTCCACTGCTCTGGAGTAATTTAACTGATGTAACTGATGTAAAATTACACATCGCTTGTGGAAGGTTACACCATGATAATGTATAGGGTTTCCAATCCCGATATCCTGATCTCGAATCCCGCGGGATCCCGCAGATATTTAGCGGGATTAATCACGCGGGATTCCCAATCCCGTAATTTTTAGGTCTGCATAGGTTTTCCAACTTTTGGCGCGCATAAAACGACTATTTTCACGAGCATCACTTGAAGATTGAATCTCCTTCCTTGTATATCTGCAAGAAGAGCAAGAAAAATGTTGCGTTTCATATGATGAACGTTGAACAGGGCCGATCCTAGCAGGTGTGCAGAGTGTGCGCCGCACAAGGGCGGCCAAAGCAAGGGGCGGCCGCAGGCCGCATCATATAGTTCTTATAATGAAGCAAAATTCCTCAAGAATTTCTCACAAGATAACTTATAATAAGTAGAATAAATATGCTGATTTATAAATGTTCAATTGTCAATGTATGTGTCGATTTCCGGGCAGCATAGCATAGTTTAAGAAAAATAGAATGTTAGGGAACATTGTGTTGGTTCATTGTCCATTAATATCTATTTTTAACACACATGCTTCATTTGGTTGCAAAGTTTGTGACAAAATCGGTAATCAGGCATGGATACAGGGGAGCGGAAAGGCCGCTCTGAAGTATGAAATGGTGCCGTCTAAAAGGAGCACCGAGGGCGGCCACTAATGTTTACCCTCCAAGCTTTTACAGACCTAAACAGTGAAGACATATTTTATTTATTAAAAAAAATAGCTATACTGATTAGATACTCTCGCAAGCATTTCAAACAATGAACTATGTAACAAACTCTGTGTTTAACAATCGTGGATGCGTGGAGAGAAAATGGAAAATTGCAACTCTCTTGAGAGTAACATATATGAATGACGAACAAAAATGTTGTACTTTTCCCCCTTTACGACAATTTTTCTGATTAAAATCTTGAACGAACTGCCCGGTTTCAGATCAGGTAGGAGAACAGGACCCTTGCCCCGGGAAGCAAATTTAAATGTAGCTCCAAAGCGAATCCAAAAGGATGCCATGACCTCCTTGACGAAACTAAAGAAGGCTTAAAATTGCGTTTCTAGGACTTTACTTTCGGAAAATTTCGCTGGTTGAACCATCGATCTTAAGGACCCAATTAAGTCTGATTCACCTCCTCCACCTTAACCTAACCAAACATAACCTAAAAATGTTGGCTCCAAAATCCAAAACGTGTTTTTAGACGACAGATCTATCATCAAACGTCATATAAAATTGCTTTGGCATTTTTCGAAATTTTTGCAGTGGAGGATCCCGAAATCCCTTCGCAAACATTACTGCCAAAGACAGTCTCAATTAGCGTCTTTAGAGAAGCCCCTAATTCCACCCCCCCCCCTCACTTAACGTATTGAAAAACAAACTAAAATTGCGTTTTTCAAACATCAGTTTCAAGAACTTTTGGGGAAAGACCCCGGATCCCCCTTTCTCCAACGCAATCACTATACCTGAAAATTTCGTTTTTAGACGGTTCCGTGGAGCCACAGCTTCTTACCTAAACTAGCCTGAAATTGACTTCAGTTTCAAAAACACAGTTTGTGAGGGCACACTGAACCCCCGCCTGCTCTTAGTCCCATCGCTATCAAACAATGTTTAAAATACGATTTTGGGACTTATATTTCTAAAGAATTTCGGAGAACTGCCAGGCTTATGTAAATTTTCACGGTGCTAGGGCATATCCATCAATCGTCGAGGTGAGGTGGACAAAAGTCTATAGTTATATCTTTCAGATATTAATGTTAAAATATATCCGAAAGATCCGTAGAAGCTTCCCAGTTTTGTTAACATCACTAAGATAATATAAAATTGCGGTTTTAGAAATATCCGCTTAAGAGAGCCCCCAAATCCTTCCTTCCCAAAAATAGCCTATAATGGATTTCAGTTCCGAAAAATATTTTGATTTGGAATATTTTCACGTTTCCCCTATTGTTTTCAAATCTAGCCAAAAACGGGTTTTCGAAAAAATAGTGCCGAGAAATTACCGGAAGATAGCCGCTAGATCCCCTACCGTCACCAAAGACGGCCTAAATTTCCTTTTTCAACTTATATTTCGAAATCTTTCGATGGGAGACGATTGAATCTCCCTCCCTCTTGCAACGTCAACAAAGGTAACACAAAATTGCGGATTTAAAATTTCAGTTTCGGAGATTTTTCGCGAAGAACCTTCCGATCCTTCCTAAGCTACGGTCCTGAAAAATAGCTTCAAATTGATTTCAATTTTGAAAGAATTTTAGGAAAGAACTGCAACGTTACTTTCATCTAAAGTCTCGAAAAAGTTCCTAAAATTGCGATATTTGACGTAAATTTCGAAAATTTCTCCATACACCTTGAATATACTTGACTCTTTTGTTATTGCAACCAAACACAACTAAAGATTAACTAAAAATATTTTTCATACGCCAATTTCGTTAATTTTCTTGGAGCAATCCTCCTCCCCTGAACCCCTGACACCTTCCCCCACGCTTCCCCTTCCTCCGTCCCTTCTGTGATGTCACCGAAGAAAGACTATAAAATGCGTTTTTACGACTAGTAAATTTTGGTACTATCTATTGCTTTCTTCAAAGATATTAACTGTACCTAACGAGTTTTTTACTATAAAAAATTTCTTCCATTTTATAAGATCATTCTTCTGTCCCCCCCTCCTTTTTTTAAATTCGAATTTGGCATAGAAATTGAAAGGAAGATTTATATAGACGTTAAAGATTAGTCAAAATATGCCAATTACTCTTGAGGGGCGGCACATTAGGTCTTTGCACACGGGCGGCCGACACCTTAGGATCGGCCCTGACGTTGAATTTACCATTTAAAAACCCAATAACAATTGAGTATATTTTTCAGTGAGTGAATTGATGTTCTCATTCAAGGTTTCAGTTTTCATCCGTAAAGAAATTGAGAAAATGCGTATAATTTAAAATTTTTTTCGAAAACTATAACTAAAATTTAAAATCCAGAAAATTACGCTTTAGAAAAAATAGGGAAAGTGCATTACAGATTGCAAAACCCGCTGGGGTAGCCTCAGTGCAATGTTGGAAATTTTCTGCAAGCTTAAGGAATACATTCAAAACCTTTAACTTAAAAAGTGAACAATTTTTTTCTCCAAAGAAGAAAGCAATGTAAAACCTGCCATTATTTGTATATTCGGCGCGACTCTAAACGAGGCGACAGAAATTTAGATGAGACACAGGATGACTCGCATGATAGTGCAGTAAGTTAAACTTAAGCTAAGTTTTTGAATGTATCTTTCAAGTCAGAGGTAAAATTAGCAAAGTTATCTAAAAAATTTTACTGAAACTACGACTTCGTGAAACCAAGCAGCACTCACCCCTTACTGTAATGGGAGTATGTCAATGGAGCCACAGAGGTATTTTCAATGCAAGTTACATTGGATACAGCAAAACACATATCCAACAGACATCGTTTTTGTCCGAAATTTGCAGTTCTTAAGCACAAACTAAGCATAAGAAAAAAAAAACTACTTCAGGGCGATTCTCGAAAAAATGTCCCGTGCGTAACGCTAAATTTCTTATTTTATTCAAGTAACTATTTATTAAATATGGGATTAAAAGTTATGCTTTGATAGTATATTAAAGCCTGTATTATTCCACAACAGCATTATTTTTTGAAGACTTTGGTTAGCTGGAAAAAATAAAAAACTTAGCGTTACGCACGGGACATTTTT
Organism: Uloborus diversus; assembly: GCF_026930045.1. Taxonomy (NCBI): domain Eukaryota; kingdom Metazoa; phylum Arthropoda; class Arachnida; order Araneae; family Uloboridae; genus Uloborus; species Uloborus diversus. Next base: position 110,535,952 of record NC_072732.1, on the reverse strand, counting down.
TCGAGAATCGCCCTTCAGAAGGTGATGAAGTTAACGGTGATCTTTTTCTAAATGTCCACAGTTATTTAATATCAGAAAAACATACTGCAATGGAGCCACAGCACATGTTTTCATCAATCGCATTATTTTTTAAGGGGGTCCGGGACACATTTTGATATTTTTTTTATTATATACTTTAGAGTTTTGAAATTTTTTGCACTGATTAACCATTTATTTAATAAGCAAAATCATAACATAAATATGAAAAAAAGAAAAATTTTTATTTAAATTTAGTTATTTTTTTTTATAAAAAATGGGGTTGCTTTAAATTGCTATAACTCAAAATATTCTTAAACAATTTTCAATTTTTTTTCAATGAATTACGCACAAATATCTAAGCTTTATTCGGCGATTTTAAAAATATTGATTCAATAAAAAATAAAAAATATTTGAAGAAAAATTTCGAAAAATTCGAAGATACTTTTTTTAAAAAAAATCGTAATTTTTGCAGTAAACGTTTTTTTCAAATTCGACGAACAAAATTTAAAGTAAACTGTTTGAAAAAGATATGCTCCAAGTTTCATTACTTTATCTTTATCGGTTCCTGAATTATAAGAGTTTGAATGCAAGAAATCGGGAAAAATTGCATCATGGAGAAAAACGCGTTTAAAGTTTTAAAGTTAAGTACACATTAGTTAGGTGCATGAAACAAAAATAATTATATCTTTCGTTCTATTTAAGATAGAAACAAGATTCAAACCTCCTCTTAAGCAGAAAAACACGGAGCAATTTTTTACATGATAAAAAAATTGCAAAATTTGACGATTTTTGTGTCCCGGACCCCCTTAAGCAAAAATTCTTTCTCATTCCATACGAGCATTGGACGTTTTTAGGGCACACTTTTGCGCAGGGCTGCGGAGTCGGAAGGAAAATGGCCGACTCCGACCCCGACTCCGACTCCTGGATTTTGAAACGCCCGACTCCGACTCCGTACTTTAATTGTATTTTTCAATTCCCTCTCTCCCTTCAGGAGAAGGGGGGAAACCTTTAAACAGAGATTAAAATATTAATTCCTTTTTATGAAAATTTCGCATTTTTTTGTAAACCCAAGATGCATACAACGTTAGAAATTCAATTTAAAAATCAAATTTTCCAACAGTTACGAGTTTAAAAATGAAATGACTTAAAAATTCCTTTAAAAAAATTGAAAAGGATTACCTTGCCCCCTTTAATATTTAACAAATAGATATTGATCAAATCGTGTGTTTTCAATTTTTGAAAGCTGTAATTTGAGAGGAAAAAAGCTTTTTTTTTTCTAAGTCCAAGTTCTTGAGAGGGTGTGGTTTGCCCCGGGTGACACCCATGTGGTAGGTGACACCTAAAGTTAATTTCAGAGTTTATAAAAGGTATAAATACTTAAATTCTGAAAATTATCCCGATTATATTTTAAATTATATTTCATCAATAAAATTTCAACGAAAATAGGGCACATATACGTCAGGAGCAAATTTTACACAAAATGCGGCGGTATACAGATTTATACGAATAGTTTTTACTATACCTATATTTCTTCTTCGCTAAATTTTTAATTTCAATTTTATTGCCTGCTTTAGAATTAACCTTAATGTGAAGATTTTAAGATTAACTGCAATTATTTAGTATTGTAATCAAGAAATCATTTATACTTATTTTGCTCCAAATTTTTTAGTGAGAACCAAACTTATAGAAATAGTCTTAATAAAGAAAAAAAAAAACATTAGATTATTTCATCGGATCTTTTGTATTCGTGTTTTCGCGCAAGAACTTATTTGAATTTGTCGATCACTCTCAAAAGTTTCCACCTGAGGTACGGGCCCGGACTTACTAAATTGTTACGTCCCTTTTACTATTTTATAACTGAGATCGAACAAAACACTATATTTTTATTTTTATTTGAAATTGATTACTTGAAAATGTTAGGCGATAAAACTGTTTGCTGACAGTTGCTATATATTAGTTAAGTTAAAAAGCAAGCAAACTAGGGGACGGCTACAGAAAGTTCGATAAGCACTCAAGCTAGCTGATTGCCATTGTAGCAGTTATTTTTTTTCATTAGTAACTTTTTATACATGTAATCGAACCAATTGCTAGTAGTCAGTTTTTAAAAAATGCAATGAGAGTCAGTAAAAATGAAAGACAAAAAGAAGCCCGGAGTCGGAGTCGACATGTTTTCTAACGACTCCGACTGCAACTCCTTTACCCCAAAATTAGTCCGACTCCGACTCTTCGACTCCGACTCCGACTCCGACTCCGACTCCACAGCCCTGCTTTTGCGTACTAAAAAATAATTACTGATTGAATCATGACTTTTTAGTGCTCTACAATTGGTGTACCCTTGGATTGTTCAGTAGTTTTAAATAATATTGACATTCACTACAGCATGGTACCAAAAATTAGGCATTTATGGATAATTTACAGGCACAGCCAAAAATATTCAGTTATATTACAATCACGGAAAAATCAAATCGTTTCATAAATTGCAGGCGTTTTATAAACGTTCAAAATATTTTAATCAAGAGTAACATATAGATACGTATAATGGTTCGACATTTGAATATCATATTTGAACATAAGTAATCTAAAAAAGCACTTTTTTTCTTTTTTAGATAGGAACTTATTTGACATTTAAAATAAAAACAAATCTTTAGCATCCTACATAATAAAAAGCATTGGAAACGGAAATTAGAAAGAAAAAAAATAATAAACGCGTCTAGACACTGCATTCTTTTTTTCAAATAACACCAACGAAATATTTTCACGTAATGAGTCATGGCATAAAACACACAGAGATTTCTTTTCAAAGCGTTTTTTTTTTCTTCCTTTGCTACGTCTACGCAACTATTTTATTAAGAAGATAGACATTTAGAGTATCAGCTGTAGCAGTTAGTTAAATCATTGCATTTTCATCCCGGTTACTTATTAATTATTTTGTATAGCAAACAATAAACATTTTTGGGGAAAATCCGCGAGGCCGCTGACGAGACAAACAAGTAACACTATATACAGTCGAGCCTCCATATATCGAACTTCCACATATCGAAATTTTCTATGTATCGAAATCCCAGCAAATTTCTATGTTCATTACATAGAAAAATTGTTTCTATATATCGAAACAATCTCTATATATCGATTTTTTTTCGAGACATTCGTAGATTTTTTTTCTCTTTAGACTGTTTGTCTCATGAAAAATAAAAGTTAGGGGAGAAAATTATGTTCACTAAAGGTTGCTACGAAACTCATAAGGAATCGGAGGTTGAGGGGTGTACATAGGTCGTTGTTTCGTTCTAGAATTCTTAAATTCCCTCAAGTTTATTTCAAATATCTTAGTTGTAACTAGTAACATTGTAAAAACAGTTTCAAGTCATCCCTTTTGTCTGTTGATTATTGTTCCTAGTCGTTTTAGCTGCAGTAAAAATCATTCAAGTTAAATAGAATAATTTTTTACTTTTCTCTCGATTTGTCAAAAACGAAAATCCTTTAATGTAGCGGATCAAGTTGAATTGCCGAAGAATGAAGATGTATGAAGGCGCAAAAATGTAATTTCTGTTATTTTTTTAATTATTAACTTTCATTTAATCCGATGCTCGTATAAATTAGAAATTAGGTTTTATACGCGAAAATTAGCTTTAATTTCAATGTTTTAGGAGATTTTTAGGATAAAATAAGATTGTTTCTATATATCGAAATTTCTATATATCGAATTTTTTTCCAGCAATTTGCTATTTCGATATATGGAGGTCCGACTGTATTATTACACATGATAGAAAAAGCCATACATCACTATGTTAAAACGGTTAACTATAAACAATAAGTAATACTCAGTTTACTTTGTTGAAACACAACTCTGAAAACACTAAAAGTCTGTTGGAAAGTCTTAAATGTTACACCATGATTAAAAGCCTGTACTTACGCAAGTTTTTGAAGGTTTGTCACAGAAATGTCGAATTTTAATCTAGTTTCGTTGTCTAATCAATGTGAAAATTTAATGCACCAACAACTTTGTTGCAGCATCGTCGTCCACCATTAAAGTGGTTAAACTGAACTTATACCGGAACGCACAGCGCATGTGCGAGCGGGGCACCTTTTCGAAGGAAAAAGATTCAGCTATTGGCTACTGCGTGGGCTGATGGCCATTCATTACCTTCTTTCATCCACTGAGGTGCTAAAAGATATCGGAACAATATTTCCTATCCTCCATGGCTCTCTGTGGTTCCGTCTTTGCACCCTAAAGCGGAAATTCGCTCCTATATGGCACCTCTGGTTATAACAGTGTTCATAAAAAGCACAACTTTTTTTATTTTTAGAAAAATAAAGTAAATCCCGCGGGAGTGGCTAGTTACAATCCCGAAATCCCGTGGGACTGAAATCGTCGCGGGATTGGAAACCCCAGTAATGTAACTATGGCGTAACGTCTCACTCATTTCTGTGTATAAGGTTACACCAGAATTTTCTGTATGCTTACAGAAAAATTGCTTGAAAGGTTACACTACACATTAGAAAAAATGAAGCTTTCATCTGACTTTCTTGAACGGGTACTCATTTCAAATTGTAAGAAGACTAATACTTCAAGTTAACTATTCAATGGTTTAGACTATCCAGATATATTAAATTAGCAGTACCCGCACGGCGTTGCTCGTGCTAAGAATTTAAAAAAAGTTCGTTAAATAAAAAAAATCCATGTGCCCCCCCCCCCCCCCCCACCTACTGACGTGAAATGATAATTTTTCTTCAACTAAAATGCGTGCACACCTTTTCGAAAAAAACCTATTAAAGGCTCTTTGGTCAAAACTACATTCGCCAAAACACATTAAAAGATAGCCGCCTGCGGCGACCAGCTAGTTCGACTTTCTATGCAAGCAGCCCTAAAGGAGGGAGTGGGGGTGATGTAGTCTCAATGCCCATTTTGTAGAAAAATAACAAAAAGCATATCCACTTTTAAGTGAACGCTTTATTTCTTCAAAAAATTCGGGAGGGGGGGGGGGGCATTGATCACCCGTTGAAGTTCCGTGAATATAGGCCTATCTATCTCTTACTGACTATCTACCTGTATGGACTTACATTTATCTATCGATACGATCGATGCATATCTACTTCTGATGATAATTAACAATTTTTTCTATGTATATGATACAAAGATCATGCAAAAAACCGCGCGCTTTATTTATTTACCTATATAATAGCACCAAAAAAAAAAAAAAAATCTGTGTTCTCCTAAGTGTGCAAAAGATGAAAAAAGCCTCACTGCTTTTATTGAATCAAATGCGCACAAATATGTCAGGTTAAATAACAACAGCAAAACTTCGAGGGGGGGGGAGAAATGCATAAATTCCTAAATGGAAATTTAAAAAAAAGCAAAAGCAGGCGCTACAGTTGGATCATATACATGGCCATGACGTTATTTCCATGACGTAATGACCATCTTAAACTGAAGATTGACGAAACTTCGGCTATGCTTGAAAGTCGTGACGTACTCTGCATTTAAAAAAAGCAAAAAAAAAAAAAAAGTATTGCGTATTTTTTAAAACTTTTTTTTTTCTTCTGAAGAAGGTGAAATGACTCTACTATTATATAGTTAAATTTCAGAAAAGGGGCCTTTATACTTTTGCGGGATGAGTTCAGAAAAAATTAATCCCCGAAAAAAAATGCGAAATAAAGGTTTTTTTCAAAAATGTATAAAAATACAAAAATAGCTCTATCTGCAAAAAACTTTTTTTTTTTTTCATCATGCTTATAAATAAATTTCCTACATTTTGGTACAGAAAATATATTTTTGGAGCAATTGGTTTGGATTCTGTAGGGGGCAAGCAGTACTAAAAACTGCTAAAAATCACATAAAACATTGAATAACTTTTTCTAATTAAAATATCAATGTTAATTATAACCTATAGCCTTCCTCAATAAATGGATTATTTATCACAAAAAGATTGTTCCAATTCTAACCAGTAGTTCCTGAGGTTAGCGCGTTCAAGCAAACAAACTCTTCAGCTTTATATTATTATATTAGTACAGATTAATAACAAAAATAAGACAATGATTGATATATATATATATATATATATATATATATATATATATATATATTTACAAATCATTTTTAGCATCGTTTAAGAATTTCTCTGGAAAGTACCCTCGAGATTTGCCTCATAGCTGACTCGAACCTAAGCCCACTGAATCGCGAAGAACGCTCTTTCAGGTCAAGTCACCGTGGCTACACATATACAGCTTTCCAAGCATTATAATATAAATTTTCCCGTTTTCATAACATTTTTTATTGCTGTTCTAATCCTATTATTCATCGCGTAATGTTATATATCCTATAGCTTTCCTTAATGAATGGACTATTTAACACAAAAAGAATTTTTCGGTTTGAACCAGTAGTTCCTGAGATTAGCGCGTTCAAACAAACAAATTCTACTGCTTTATATTATTAGTATAGATATTAGTATAGATTAATAAGAAAAATAATACAATGATATGTGTATATAAAATTTTTTACAAATCATTTTTAGCATCGTTTAAGGATTTCTCTGGAAAGTACCCTCGAGATTTGCCTCATGGCTGACTAGAACCTACTGGATCGCGAATCCCGCACTTTCAGGTCGAGCCCCCGTGGCTACGCATATACTGCGTTCCAAGCATTATATATTACAATATAAATTTTCCCGTTTTCATAACATTTTTTATTGCAGTTCCACTCCTATTAGTCATAGCGTAATGTTATATAGCCTATAGCCTTCCTCAATGAATGGACTATTTAACACAAAAAGAATTTTTCAATCCGAACCAGTAGTTTCTGAGATTAGCGCGTTGAAACAAACAAACTGTACTGCTTTGTATTATTAGTATAGATGGGCAACGCGAGAGAGTGTGGTAAATAAATTATGGAGAATCGTAGACAAGGTCGATCAATAATATTTTGTAGCTCTCACAATGAGTACGAACCCAATGAATATTTATTGAAATGTTTTTCCTTTTTTCGTTAAAAAAGTTGTAAAAGTTCAAAACTTGACTTTTCACATTGCCGATATTAAATTATAGTACAGTAAAATTAGGCCAAAAAATGGCCAAACCCAAACATCCAAAAAAAAAAAAAAAGGTGAAACCTATTGCAAATTACTTCTTACCCTTCCAGCAAGAAGGGGTAAAAAGTCCCAGCACTTTGCGCGTCGGGTTTTGGGGGGAAGGGGGGGGGACGAAATAATCCTCTATTTAAATAAAAATAATTTTTATTACTTAAAAAAAAATCTCAGACCTCGCAGAAACCACCCTATAATAGTAAAACAATAAACTGTCACAGAAAAAAATTCTAATTAACAGGGTTGCACAGGCGGAGGGGGGAATGGGGGGGGGAGGGTCCATGGAGCAGCTTTGCTTCATTGGAATTTTTAAGGCAGTTTTTTTAAGGGGTATTTCTTTCTTTTTTGAGGACTTTTATTCTGGATGGGTACTCCGTCACACTTAAGGGGTGCGCCATCGCTTTGAGGGGGGGGACCCTGAATTTGCATTCTAAAATCAACTATTGCAGTGAAATTCACGAAAAAATTTCCCTGACTTAAACTTTTCCGAAGAACAAAATGCCTCACAATGATATGGTAATGTCAGAATGATAATTCTAAAAGATCTAAGCGAGCTCAGTAACCAAATTATTTGTGACTGGAGTTATTAAACTGTTTAGATTGCTGGAAAACAAAATTCCTGTGCAGCATAAAAAAAAAGTCCAATTTGACCAAAGTTTCCCTACTTCTTCTTGATTAACTTACTTCAACTTTTCTACAATCTTTTGCCATCACCGTAAGGGTGGGACAAACCGGAATTGCCAATAGTGAGACGGGCTATGCTGCAATTCTGCACAAGTCGGTGGGGGTTCTCATTTGCAAACACCAAGCTGCCTCTCTTTTACGCAGCTGGTTATGTGAATTATGCTAAATATGCGGACATATACTTGCAACACTATCTGAAACTTTTGAGTACATTATGCGATAAAAAAAATTTTTATCACATCAAACATCAGCCAAAACATCAGCTATCCTACGATCTAACGCAGTGACAAATTCAGGTGGTCTAGAACCTGTAGTGATTCAACGATAGAACAAGTCTTGATGAGAGCAATGAGCAATATAACAATAGAATGCTATATTTACACCTTTTTGTCTCCCAGTTTGGAAATCACAATCCGTTTCTAAAGCCCCCAGAAGTTTCTTCCCTCTCAAGTTGGTAGTGGTATTGCTCGCTGATGATAAGGTGAGTTGCGATGAGACCTTTAACGTTCGGGTAGTAACATCAAAGGATATTGAAAGGCAAACAATTTTGTGGCATTTCTTTGTAAAGGAGGTAAGCAGTTATGTTTTTAGCTTCTGTTATCTGTAAAGATGTGTAAGCCCAAACCATCTTTTACACTAAATGGTATGAACAGTAAAGATGGAATAACAAATTGCTAAAAACTTCTGGTACGAGTTCTGGTACGCTGATCCTTTATCAGTATTCGATGAATCTGGTTTCAGAAGGAAAGAAATCAACAGCCAAGTCTTCTGCTCTAGAAGACTTTCTGCGTCTCAAATCTTGTGCTTGCTCTGAAGGATTCATTGGATATAGAGAATGTTTGAAAAGTCGGAAAGTGTACTGAAGTGATCATTTATATGCACAAACTGTGTTAGACATAGCTGCAACAATAACGATTTTGCTGAAGATCTAGATTCCAAAAAACATCTTGATAACGAAGACTTTTTGTTACAAGCTTAGGAGAAATCATTTGAAAGCAAAAAACAGTTCAGCGTTATTTTTCTGGCCATTTAATCAAATATGCACCATCAGAGGGGGTGGGGGGAAGGATAATATTTTTAGTATATAATTTCGTTTTGGGACGTGAGCTACTGTTCTTATGGGGTGGACACTCCTGATTTAATGCATTTTAGATTTGCATGAAATAATACTTCTACTTGAAATAAAAGGGGGGGAGGGGGGTTGAGGATTTATTTTATTTGGCAGAGGGGGGGGTGCTGTAGCTTTGAGAGGAGGTGCACCATTGCTCTTGGAGGATGGACACACTTGATTTCTAACAATTTTCTTAGCATAAAATAATGTTTCCATATGAAATGTATGGAGGGGGGGGGGGGGGTTCGGGGGTACTGCTTCGTTTTACGGGGATAGGGGGGCTCTGTAGCATTGGTGGGTTATGTCATCCCTCTTGGGGGTCAAACACCTTTAATTTCATGCTTTTAAATTTAGTATAACATAATATTCTCACTTTAAATTTACTTTAAAAATTCTGGAAAAATACCCAAAACAGCAATTTTTAAATGCCCCCCATTTCAAAACCCGACGCACAATGGGGTGGGACTTTTTACCTGTTCTTATTGGGAGGGTAATAAACAATTTGCACCAGGTTTAGCTTTTTTTTTTTTTTTGGATGTTTAGGTCCGACCCCTATTTTTACTGTACTATTAACAACTAAAAATTTTTTACACGTTTGCGATTAGAGTAACTACTAAAGAAAAAGTTTTAGAGCTGGCATTTTTTCACTGAAGACGTTTAAATATATATATATATATATATATATATATATATATATATATATATATACTGCTTGCTTTTATGTTTAAAATACGAGCGAAAAAGTCATAATACCGATGGCAAAAGTAAGTGATTTATTAATAAAAACTATAATTTATTCATTTTGAACCAGGCAATATCACCACCTCCCAACAGAAAGACATCGAACATAAAAGAATAAAGTTCATCAAATTTTCATCATTTTTTTAAAAAATAAATATTTTGAAATTGCTTCAAAAAAAAATCTGTATTAAAGCAGTTAATAACAGAAGAATCCTCTTATAAATAATTGCGGATGATTGAGTAACCCGCGTGCTTTAACAATGAAACTCGCACCATTGCTTGATAATTTGATAATATGTTTTGGTAATGTTTAGCATGCATGGAAAAAACTTTATTGTGACAAGGCTGAACTCGATCCGGTAGCTTAACTGCTTTACTGGTAAGACAGTCATTTTAGAGGAATGAAGAATCAAAAAAGTGGTTAAAAATTAACGCTTTCCACTGGAGTTTAGGGTTAATCCACTGGAGTTAGGGTTAAAATATCAACTATCAAAATATCACCAAACAAGCAGTTGCTTCATTCAAATGTAGAAGAGTAGAAGCAATTTTTGACTTTCTAGTATTTATTATAAAGTCTGAAATTATTTGCAGCTTTGTTTGAACGGAGGTTTAGGGAAATATGTTGAAACGTTTTGAATTGTAAGTACGATACATTAAGCTCATTGCAGGGTGGGGGGGATAACATGTTTTACCTATTTCTTTACTTACCTTATTTATTTCTTTACTAATAATAAAGCTGAAAGTCTGGATCTCTGTATGAAGGCTGGATCTCTGTGACGTGCATAGCGACTAGACCGTTCGGCTGATTTTCATGAAATTTGGCACATACTTATTTCGTACCATGGGGGGGGGGGGGAGCAACTCGAAGCGATTTATCGAAAAATCGAGTTGGTTCTTTTCTATTCCAACTTTAAGAAAATTTTACTGAGCAAATTATCAGGACGAGCAAATTACCATAACGTGTACGAGCAAAACTACCATATGCGATGATGGGCGAGCAAATTAACATAGCAAATTGGCGAGAAATTCATAATCCATTATTTGTAACTATACACGTGAACCAAATGACCTTTTAATTTTCTACTATACGGGCAAAGCCGTGCGGATACTGCTAGTTAAAAATAGACTTGTTATGAATAAGACAGCAATGAAACATGTTGGAAAGATTGGTGCCTACTTTTTAGAGAAGTGTTTAAACATTGCGATGTTGTTCAAATGATGTAATCATTACTTTCCACGAATTTATGAATTCCTGATGGCATCAAGAGATATACGTGGACGGTTCAAGATCTGCAAAGGGGGAAAAAAGCACGAATGAAAAAGGAGCGCTAAATAGCTATTGCGTATTATAGCTTAATAACTTTTTGATTGCAAAAATCGGAACTTAAATTTGTTTATCATCTTTTATACTTTTAATACCTTGCTCTGACCCATTAATTGCCCATTTCTCTATTGTAGCTTCTACTTCGATCAAAATGCAATTAGCGTTCAAAATTTCCGTTCTCACTGATGGTCTGAAGCTCAAACCAGCGAGTTTAATGACAGGCAACATAGCCACAGCATCATAAATCGTCCTTCGGAATCAACTATGACGCTTTAATCGTTTTCCCTCCCGACACACCCTTCAACGGGAGCCTGAAAGATCAAAACCTTTAGAAGGTCAAATCGAGTACTTTGCAAGTCACCTTCGGACGAATAACAATGCCTGAAGATGCCTGATGCTGACAAATTTACTAAGTTTTTCCTTACTTAACTTTTTGAAAGCAGTAGTTTATAGAAACGCGCAAAAAGGAGCACCCGATGGGGAATCACTTTGATATCCGAAAACTGTCCCTATTTGGCAAAAGTTAAAGTTCTATTCGGCAAAATTATCCTCATTCGCCAAATTTGGGGTTCCATTCGACAAAATGTTGAGTTCTATTCGGCGAAAGTATCATCATTCGGCGAAATGTGGAATTCCATTCGGCAAAATTATCATCATTCAGCAAAATTTGGGGTTCCACTCGACGAAATGTTAAGTTCTATATTCAGAAAAACTATCATTATTCGGTGAAATTTGGAGTTCCATTCGGCGAAATGTTGAAATCTATTCTGCAAAATAATCATCATCCGGCGAAATTTGGAGTTTCATTCGGCAAAATTATCATCATTTGGCGAAATTTGGAGTTCCATTTGGCAAATTGAGAATTTCCGCCTTCCCAAAACTTTAAGTTCGGGGCGCCTCCACCCGTGAAAATTAATAGCTTTTGAGCTAATATCAGAATTGGTAGTAACAAACTAAAAATGAACCAAATTTCCGCAATTATGTAGTTTTAGGAACAGAAAGTTGCATAGAATATTTCGAAATAGTTAACTGCAGAAGTTTGCTGCATTTTGCACACAACCAACTCATCAACGTTCGGTTTAAAACCGTAATTTTTCACCTTACGTTTTGCTCATAATTTTTAAATTTAGCATTTTATTTTTAGGCTTCCCACGGTGATGATTTATTGTAAATGATGCTACAAATCCAGTGGCACACACATGGGAGAGGTCCAAAGGGTCCGGACCCCCCCCCCCCCCCATGGCTCTTGCATTTTTTCGATTGATTATTATTCTCTGTATTTTATTCGTAAAATTATTCCAACAAAAGGAACAATAATTTCAGTTTATAAATGAAAAAATAAAATCCTGTACAGTTAAAAGATTTTTAAAAAATTGTGCACTTTTCCTATAACAAATTGCACTAGCGAGAGATCTTTCTCGACTTTGAGAAGGCTAAAAACATACTTGCGAAGTTGTATGTGTAATGAAAGTTTAATGGTATCTTGCACTGATGAATTCAATCTGTGGAACTTATAGATAAAATTGAAAAAAGAAAAAGGAAACTATCTTCTACGATATTTTGTAAGTCTATAGAATCAGACTGGTGTCTACAACTGAATAAACTGAAATAATTATGTTTTTAGTTTTGTAATTACAGATTAAAATGAGATTTTTCTTGGTCTTCAGACTTGGTGCCTCTTATAGCTGAATTTGCTTCGCTGTTTTCATTTTTTAATTATGAGAAAAGTAAATGCGTAAATTATTGGGCTTTCGGTAATTTAATTAACTATCTCTTATTAATATTTTTCATTAATAAATACTTAGCATTATTTATTTTAATTTTTTAACTGTTTTTTGTTCTCGTTAATGGATAAAATAAAATGAATATGTTTGACGGCACATCGGGGTATGATATGAAAATGGGACTTTTAACTCTGGTCCCTCCCCTTGCAAAATTTCTGTGTGCGCCACTGGACTATTCTAACATTGTTTTACCTTGCAGATAGTTTCTGGCTTTTCCTATCGGTGTCGCATATACTACTAACATAAATTTTGCGACCAGGGTATTATTAAGTAGGGTTTTCTAGTATTGTAATATCTATGGCTTAAGGAAGGAAAAAAGTCTTGATCCTGAAACTGCCCCATTATACTAATACCTTCGTTGAAAATCTCAAATGCCATTGTACTTCAAGAGACTGGTTGAGTAATTTGGATAAAATAGATGATCTTAAATATTTATCATAGCACTAAGGTAAACGCACCAGTAGTGGCCACTGCTTCAGTAGTGGTAATTTGAAGGTTTATATTTGAAAAATAAGGATTCCAGGTCTCCCAAGGCATTCAAACGTGCAGGAGGTAGAGTTCAGGCTATATTACAGTGCGTAGTTCAAGGAGGAATAGGTAGAGCATCATGGAAAATTGTTATCAACAATTCAATATGGCCGTCCCTTTTGTCCATTTTTTTCATCAGTTGTCTTCTATCGCTTCCGCATAACGAGATGCATAGTGTTGTATTATGAATAGAGCAATGCTGAAACATAATATTTTTAGAGCTGTAACCATGTTATGAAATGTGAAAGATCATTTTTGGAACGTTTTCAACTCAAAATAGTTGTTTTCTTGGCTGACAGATTATCTGGCCACTACTAGTACCAAAAAAATTGGGTAATTTAAAAGTAGCAGCCAAATGGTCACTACTGAATCAGGAGGGTTTTTCATAAATCAACTCAATTTTCCGTTTAATAGGTTATAATCTCTTTACATCATAACCTGCCTCATTAATGATGTAATATTATTGTGTGATCTAGTAGTGGCCACCCGGTGGCCACTTCTAAACAACAATATGGCCATTACTGACTCATGTACAATCTGATGGATCAAATTTGAGGTTTGGGAAAAAAATTGAACAAATTGACATTCTGGCATTTTTAAAAAATGGGACGATTAAGGAAGAGTAAGGCTGTAATATGCTCACATTGAGTTTCAAATGTGGTAATTAATATTGTAGTCCCACAGTTTAAAAAAGCCTCAAACTATGCTTCACTGTGGCGACTGCTAGTGCGTTTACCTCTTATATGGACAGACCCGGATTACCCATCAGGCGCTCTTAAGCCCTGGTCTAGGGGCGCATATCACGAAGGAAATTTTTTTTGAAATAGCTTGTTGGTATTAAAAATTAAAAAAATAAAATAAAATAAAATAAAAAAACAGGAATTTGGCGCGCTGGTGTATATTGACGAGAAAAATTCATCTAGAACCGATTGCAACCTGTCTGCTAAGCAGATAAAAAAAATGGAGGGAGGAGAGTATAATGCTTGATCGAGGTAATCCTTTTTCTGATTAAAGCAGATAATTTTCAATATCTTGTATTTAAGCAATCAATTCTTGAAAATACAGATTTTCTAAAGGTAAAGTTTATCAGTAGTAAGTCACACACAGTAAAATTAGTAAAAACCATGATATATGAAATTTTCATCAATAAAACTTGTCTATGGAACAATTTTTCTCTTGAAGTCTTTGAACCATGTCAGTAAGTATGTGTTTTCCAATTAATAATCTATTGATTCCTTTTATTTATGACTGCCAATCGACAGGGGCGCAAAGTTCAAATTTTTGGGAAGGGGGAAATTATCAGTTTACTGAATAAAACTTCAAAGTTTACCGAATAACAAAATATGAGCATTGTACTACTAGTAGTTTTCTAAAATATCTGTGACTAGTAATAATTTAGTACTTACTAAAATTATGTTTACAATAAATAACATAAATAATCATCTATAATCATAAATAACATAAATAATAAGTATTATACAAATATACTATAGCTTATATGTATAAATGTATAATACCTACATAAGTACATGCATTGTCTTTTACTTTATTTCTTACAATAGCGTGCAAAAAATGCAAATACGAATTTTCTACTAAAAACTTTTTATTTTTACCTAAGTACTTATGTACTTTGAATAAAGAAATGTGCAATAAAAATGTGATTAATATTTTGGTACTTAATTTAACAATGATACTGAATAAATTTTATTCATCAGTTATTTGAATTTAAAGTAAGTAATGTAAATTCTGGGAAAAGGTTGTCAGATGGCCACTGCTGAATCATGCATATGGCCACTACTGAAAATTTAATATTTTGTAGTGGCCACTATGGGATCAAATTTGAAGTTTGGGAAAAAGTGGATAAAAAAATGAAAAAATTGAAGTTCTGGCATTTTTGGAAACTGGGACGATTAAGGATGAGTTGAGCTGTACGCTTATTAAGTTTTAAAATTGGAATTAATTTTGTAGACACACAGTTACTTAACTGTAGTCACTACTAGTGCGTTTACCTTACACTTCTTTGCATCTTTTTTGAACGAAATCTACTTCCTCATCAATCTTAAGTAGATCATGATCTTGAAACACATTAGTTTATGCACTAAAACTGTTGACATATGTTTCAAGGCAACTGAGTTTGAGTTTTACAATTAATCTTTAGCTTAATAGAAACAAAACATTCGTAATTCCTTTTTAGTAAACAATTTTCCAATACTTCTTAGAAAAACACGTCTGAGGCTTGTCTGGAGCAGATAATATTCAAAAGACTTATTCAGTAAACCTATAATTATTATCTGGAATTTTTGCTTTGGCTTATGCAAAACATCCACCACTCTCTTCCGATTCAGCAGATAATCAATGACATCAAGTATTTTCTGCCAGGTTGTGCGCAACCGAAACTAATCCTCCCTCCCCAGCAGAACTTTCGGATCATTAAGGAATGTCCACACTCTTTTCAATTTTTCCGCTGATTCGATTTCCCGGACGATAAGGCCGCCCTCTGCAGACGTGAGTTCCTTTAATGCCAACAAATGGTTCTTTTTCCGAAGAAAAGGGGTAGATGCGATTGCGGGATCAGACAACCAACGAGACGCTTCGGGCCCTCTTGGAAATTCTAAGAGAGTATAAGTAGAATTATGTATGCCACAATAGGCCTGTCGTCACACAAAGGAAGGAAGATGAAATCTCAGGAGACGAATGAGATTAAAGTAGAAGTTGTTTGAAAGGTCATAGAACGCTGACCGGAATAATTTTCAGCCAACTTGAATTCAAATGAAATAAAATTGCACTTGGTGCAAGATTTAAAAAAAAAAAAAAAAGAAAGAAAGAAAAAAAACCTTAATTTTGCAGTATGTTTTTCTCCCCTCCCCCTTGAGGCACCTCGAATTTAATTTTTGGGAGGGGGGGGGGGAATTCCCAATTTGCCACTTGGAATTCCAAACTTAGTCGAATGATGATCATTTTGCCGAATAATGATAATTTGCCAAATGGATATCCAATTTTTGCAGAATGATGATAATTTTGCTGAATAGAACTACAAATTTTGCAGAATGATGATAATTTTGCCGAATAGAACTCCAAATTTTGCCGAATGATAATAATGTTTCCGAATAATCAGAAAACATTTGCCGAATAAAGAAATTTTTGGAAGGTCCCCCCTTTAGAAGTGACCTCCTGAGACCTCCCATTGACTACCCCCCCCCCCCCCCCTCCACACTTTTTTTTTTTTTTGTCAAATTTAGCTTGGCATTTTGAAGAAGACCACAGAGCCATAGACAGCTCTACATTTTAAAAACCTTCAAAAATAAGAAGAAAAACATTTTAAAAATTCCTTTCCAAACATTTTGACTTTCTATTTGATACTTTGATATTATGTTAGAATTGGCCGCTTAAAGCCAATTTTTATGAAATATAATATTACAGCTGTCCCATTCTTGCTTCAAATACAAATATTAGTTTAATTTCTAGACAATCGAAATTTCCAGACAATCTGCACGAAGTTTTAAATCTGTATAGGGCTGTAAATGTACATAAAACTTAAAGATTTTTTTTTTTTTTTTTTTTTGAGTCCGTTTTAAAAGCTTGGTTAATTAGAAACATTTTTTATTTCAATAATTATTTTCTTACTTTTAGTATTGTCTGTCGAACGTTTTGCATTTGACCCTTATCAATGATCCAATCTTTTCGATCTATTAATGCTCGTATGTCTGACAATTTAAGCATAGCCGAAATAAATTTGCTCTTGGTCTTTGGTATCAAAAAATGGGTGACAATTGAGGGAAATGCCAAGACACTCTGGAATTGAAATCTTCCCTGTTCCAACACTTGCGTTGAAAGTACACTAATCCGTAATATGCGTTGCATATGCTAATTTCAGATTGTTTCAAATTGTGTTTAGGCAATTACTTGTATTTAAAATTTTAATTTTCTACAAAAATTTTTGAGCGTCAGCATGATTTTTTTTTTTTTTTTTTTTCCCTTATCGGGTCAATTATTAACCGAGCCAAGTTCGCTAAGAAAGATTTACAGCGCCAAATAAAAAATGAAAACAACAATTTTATTAACTTCAAATAGGTGGCGCTTATTTTGCTACATTAAAAATTCATTTTTAAGGATCATTATTTAATTTGATAGATTGTTTTAGATAAAGTACAACTTTTAAATAGTTTTGTTTAGACTTTTTGCCAGTTTTTGGCTAAAAAATTAAATTTCGAATACTGTGGAACGTTTTAAAGCTTATTTTATTGCATTGTCGTCCGATTCTGGACTATGTTTAAAATTTCTAGTCTCCAGCTAATCAGAAAATTAGTTAAAAATCCATCACAAGATTCTACCCGAACAGATAAGCACCAAATCAAGTTAATAATCCATGGCAAAATACATTTTATTTCATGCAGTGGCCTCCAGGGCCATTGGTTTCAACATTAATGAAAATTCTAATACTGTAGTTGATGCAAAAAAAAAAGAAAAGAAAAAGCCCCTTCAGAAGGTATTTTTCATCAAAAACCCCCTCCAAAAGGTATTTCTGGCTGCACTGGTGAACTCATAATAATACATGAAGTTATTCTGTATCTTTCTTCTCCTGAAACGGAACTTGATAGAAATACCCTATGGAAAATTGGTTGGAGATGTCTCTCTCTTGTACAGAATAAAAGTTAATATTTTTCTTCACTTATTTGAATGTAAAACACTAAATTGGCAAAATGTGGAGCTGTTTCCTTCCCGCACCGAGGCCTTCGATAGTTATGCGATGTCCTTGTGTTCATTGATTGCTAAATAAGTGCGCAAGTGCACGTACAAAAGTTTCAAAAAATGACTGTTGCGCTTAAATCTAAAAAGCTCATGTGCTTTTAGCTCCTTATAAAGCCCCTTAAGCTTGACAAATTTGAAGCGAAATATAAAACAATGTACTGTCCAAGCATCAAATTCCCCCTTGTCATTATTAATATTATTATTATTATTATTATTAATACAGGGTGACAAGAAATAACTTGGACACGCATAACACATTATAATTTCAACGCGAATGAAAATATTAAGACCAAACTTCAAAATTAATATGAATACAGTCGTTTCCGGTTAATAGGATCACCCACATTGGGACCAGAACCATTTCGGTCCTAATAACCGGCTGGTCTGATTAAGCGAACAAGACGTGCGTAGCTTGATCGAGCATGATAAAACATTTAAATGCCATTATAATGTAACGGATTCGGTGCGACTTCCACTTTCTTGAAAGGATGACACAGTTCTTGATAAAAACACAGGAAATTTATTTACACTATGTACAGGAGATATCGTCAACAACTGCTAAATTATTCATCAGCAATTAAGCAATTATCACACAACACCGTAAACTCAACGTTTACACACGTATTTACTTCCAAATACGAAAACAACACAGCGAAATGCCTCGCAATAAACAGAGCAAAAATACTCTCAGTTCGAAATATCAATCGAAACTCCCCTGTTTATCACGTGGGACGCCTTTATAAACATCGAAAGAAATCTCTCAAATATTCCACACGCTTCTCGAAATGCGTTGACCGTTATCAAATTTTATCAATGAAAAGAAAAGGAAATAGGGGGTCGTATACTTTAGCGGAATGAAAAGGGGTTGTATATTCATTACGGGAAACTATTTACAGGTTACGTTACTACAATTATTACTTTTTACAGGATTTGTAACATTGCTCCCTTCCTAAGGACTGCACGTCCCGGGCAGTACAATCCCCAGAAAGGGTGCCAAACTTCTATCACATGTTCACAAATACACACATTAAATAATAACCAATAATGCATAGGAAACACAATAATAACAAGAAATATCACTAAACATTAAAAGCAAAAAAATTATCTACAACTTTTATGTTATCAACCATGGTTGTTTACGTAATACTCATGAACTATGGCCATAGTATGGGGCTAACCGATCATAATGTACAACCCTAGGTTTTGCATTAGGTGATTTTTGGATCCTCACTACGACGTCATTCAGTCGGTTAAGGACTTTGTAGGGTCCATCCCAATGCGACTGCAATTTGGGTGAAAGACCTTTCCATCGGATGGGATTCCATAACCAAATCTTGTCGCCTTCGTTGAATTCATGTCCAGTAGACCTTGTGTCGTATCGGGTCTTCATCTTCTCCGCCGCGATGTTGATTCGCTCTCGTGCGAAGTTATGAACGTTTTCCAACCGGGCCCGGAGATCCTGGATGTACTCCTCAGGCGATGCAGGCGCATCCGGAGGACGACCGAAGACGAGATCACAAGGTAGCCGAAGCTCTCGTCCGAAGAGCATCTGAGATGGGGCATATCCGGTAGTCTCGTGGACAGCACTGCGGTAGGCCAGCAGGAACAAAGGTAGCTTCTTGTCCCAATCCTGTTGATTTCTGGATACCATAAGTGAGAGATTATTCAGGATTGTGCGGTTAAATCTCTCCACCATGCCGTCCGATTGTGGGTGTAGTGGTGTTGTCCTAGTTTTCTCAATTCCGAAAATTTGACATAGGCCCTTAAACACAGCAGAGATGAAATTCCTCCCTTGATCGGAATGAATCTGCAAAGGTGTTCCGTATCTCGAGATCCAATGTTGGACTAGAGTCTCTGCTACGGTGGTAGCTTCTTGATCTGGAATGGGATATGCTTCCGGCCATTTGGTGAAGTAGTCGATGGAAACAAGAATGTATTTGTTCCCATCAGCAGTTCTTGGTAGAGGACCCAGGATGTCGATCCCAATTCGTTCGAAAGGAGCTCCAACGTTGTACAGATGTAGCTTCCCTCTGCTTCTCTTCTTCGGTCCTTTACGAGCAGCACAGGCGTCACAAGAATGGCACCACTTCTCCACGTCATCCTTCGCCTTGCTCCAGAAGAAGCGCTCCCGAACTTTATTGAGGGTTTTCAAGACACCAAAATGTCCTCCAGTCGCACTACTATGTATTTCTTTCAGAACATCTGAAATCCTTGATCGGGGAAGTAGTAACTGCCACCTAGATGTTTTGCCGTCGTCAGATTCCCATTTCCGGTGTAGCACGCCGTTCCGTAAATGGAGTGAGTTCCATAAAGCCCAGTATCTTTTTGTTGCAGGACTGAAGATGGAAACGTCCTGACAGCTAGGGCGTCGACTGTCACTTTCCATGAACTCTAAAATTGGTTTTATGTCGGGGTCTTCAAGTTGATCTTTTCGAACTTGGTCATCACTCCATGGATCAGGTTCTGATGATGTTGGAGTCGCTGTCACCTGATAGGCGGTAGGGCTAGTCGTTCCATACTGTTTCTCGATTCGGGAACAATAGTGGCAGTTCTCAGGACAGGGTCTCCTTGATAAAGCGTCAGCATTACCGTGAGATAACCCTTTTCGATGCTTGATCTCCATGTCATATTCCTGGAGCCGCTGTATCCATCTGGCTATCTGGCCTTCCGGATTTTTGAAGTTCAAAAGCCAAGTTAATGAGGCATGATCTGTCCGAAGCAGAAATTTTCGGCCGTAGAGGTAATGATGGAAGTGTTCTACAGCTTTCACTATGGCCAGTAACTCTTTTCTGGTGACGCAGTAATTTCGCTCCGACTTTGATAAGCATTTGCTCCAGTAAGCGATGACATGTTCATTTCCGTCAATTTCTTGGGATAAAACAGCTCCGATGCCCTCGTTGCTCGCATCAGTGTCCAGGATGAAGGATTTTTCAGACTGAGGATAGGCGAGGATAGGCGTTGATGTTAAAGCCTCCTTCAGTCGTAGAAATGCATCTTCGCATTCTTTGGACCATTCGAACTTTTGCTTGCTCTCCGTCAGCTTATGCAAAGGTCGTGCAATGTTGGAAAAACCCTTTACAAACTTCCTGTAGTAGGTGCAGAGCCCCAGGAAACTTCGCAGCTGATGGATGTTTTCGGGACGACTCCAACTCTTGACAGCAGACACCTTTTCTGGATCGGTTTGTACACCTTCAGAAGAGATGATGTGACCAAGGTTACATCATATCCCGGCGGTTCACGTTTCCCGGCGGAACAAATTACATTTGGACGGGCTTAACTTCAGATTGACTTCCTTAAGCTTTTGCAGCACCTTCCTAAGATTTGCCAGATGTTCTTCGAAACTGCGTCCCACGATGATGATATCGTCTAAGTAGACCAGACAGGATTTGTAGGAAAGTCCTCTTAACACTGTCTCCATAAGACGCTCGAACGTAGCTGGTGCATTGCAGAGGCCGAAGGGCATCACTTTAAACTGCCATAAGCCTTGTCCAGTTGTAAACGCTGTCTTTTCTCGGTCATCAGGGTGTATCTCAACCTGCCAGTAGCCGCTCTTCAAGTCCAGGGTCGAAAACCACTTGTGTCCGGAAAGAGTGTCCAAGGTGTCGTCTATCCGTGGAAGAGGGTAACTGTCTTTCTTGGTGATTTCATTCAGCCGTCGGTAATCGACACAAAATCTGGTGGAGCCATCTTTCTTTCGGACCAAGACGATGGGAGAGGCCCGAGGACTGGATGAAGGTTCGATTACATCATTCTCCTTCATCTCTTTCAGGGGGGTTTCAACCTCTTCCTTCTTAGCGAACGGTAGTCGTCTTGGATGCTGTTTAATAGGGGAGTGTTCTCCAGTGTAAATCCTATGCTGCGTTAAATTCGCACGGCCTACATCCTCCGATGTAGAGGAAAACAGATGCTTGAAGTCGTCCACCAATTGTTCCGCAGCAGTTCTTTGATCTTTCGATAATGACGCACTCCCAATTAACTTCGATGTCAAGGACTCAGAAGACACAGTTTCGGGGGAATTGATTCTTCTAATGATGCAGTTTACTGGAGTACAAGTTGCTAACACTTCACCTTTCCGAACATTCCTTGGCCTTTCACTCACGTTGGCGACTCTTACAGGAATTACATCCTTAGAAAGGTCCACAAGCGTAGATGCTACCAGCACTCCTTTTAGGTTATTGCTTAGGTTAGGGTATTCAATGAGTCCAAATCGAAAACTATTGCTTTCTTCAAGGGAGCCAGGTATTAATGATTCTGACCTTGAGGGAATAGATAAATCTGTTTGGGCTATTATTTGATGAGCGGATTTTACGTCACTTTCTGCAGGGAAAACCGCTATGTCTTCTCTCATCGAGTGCAGCTCATTAGTCTTGAAGTCGAGAGTGAAGTCATATTTCTTCAAAAAGTCCAATCCGAGAATGAAGGGGCCCGTGATATTAGCGACGAATGCCGTATGATGGTAGGTGGCATTCCCAAACACTATTTCCAAGTCCACTTTACCGTCAATCTCGATTTTGTCACCTGTCACAGTCTGGAGACTTACGCGTGGCGATGTCCACAGCAGTTTCAATCCAAATTCACGAGCCACATCTGTCCTAATGATTGTCACATTGGCTCCAGTGTCGACAATCAGTCTGCAGGGGTTCCCATTTACATGTGCGTAAATGAAAAGTCCATCACTGCCACTACTAGAAGAGGAAATCTGCAGAGCTCTGGTGGTGGTGGTTTCCTTCCCTCGCGTAGCTTGGCGAGCCGGACAACTCCTTCGCAGGTGTCCTTCACTACCGCATTTCCAGCACTTCTGTTCTTGTTTCTTTTGGGCTGTTATGCTGCTCAGATGTCTTGTCAAGTCACCGAGTTGTCTCTCAAGTTCAGCGAGGTGGGACGACCTGGAATCAGACTCATCAGCTTCCTGAGTCCGGATTCGATGGCGATCCACACGGGTTGCTTCTTGGGCGGCCTCGTATCTCATCGCATACACAACAGCAGAATTCAGGTCTTTGACATCCGCCATCCGTAGAGCTTTCTGGATTTCCGGATCTCGAACCCCGTCGATGTAATAGTTGAGTGCCAGGTTGTCTCGAACATCCGCAGGACAGTCGCAAAAAGCAAGATGAGACAGTCTCTCGACGTCCGCCGCTAGCTCTTGCAGGGTTTCCCCGGTTTTCTGGAAACGGGACTTCAACTGGAGTCGGCTGAAATCTTTCTGACACTTCTCACCGAAGCGAAGCTCCAACGCAGATGTGAGGTCGGCGAAATCCAGGCGCTGGCTGTCCGGAAGGGTCTGGAGAATGTCCGCTGCGTCACCTCTCAGGGATGCTGCAAGATGGCAGGCCTTGGTAGCAGAGTCCCATCCGTTCGCTTCCGCCACTATCATGAACTGAGTTTTGTAAACCTACCACGAAATTTTCCCATCAAATGTGGCAAGTTTAATGGACGGTCGAGCAACCGATGTGGGAGCGCCAAACTGTACAGAGCTGCTTTCCGCGGTCGCCAATCTCCTTTCCAGGTCTTTAAAGATGTCTTCTTTAAGTTGATGAAATTTTCTATCTTCTTCTTCCAGTTTATTTTCTACAGCATTGCATCGGCCTTCAACGGAACTTAATTTTTCTTCAAATTTCTCTTCGATTTTATTTTCCACTGCGATGAATCGGCCTTCAACTGCCTCAAACTTTCCTTCAATAGCATCAACTCGATGCTCTATCTCATTAAATTTATTTTCCATCACAGTCTTTACCGAAGTAAGATCGTTTTTAATTTCCTCTTGGTTAGAAACTAGGTCATTTTTCAGCACCGTTAAATCACTTTTCAATTGGTTTTGATTAGCCGCCATATCATTTTTTAATTGTTCTTGATTTGCAGTAAAACTTGCAGTCAAATCACTTGTTACAGAGGTGATTGCGTCAAGAAGTTGTTTTAATTGTTCATCCATTGCGCGAGTAATCACCATAAAAACAAAGTCCAAATTTAAAAAGTCTTTATGAAAAAAATGTCCAAAGTCACACTTACTCCAAGAAAGTCCAGAAGAAGCCCCACGTTGGGCGCCAAATTGTAACGGATTCGGTGCGACTTCCACTTTCTTGAAAGGATGACACAGTTCTTGAGAAAAACACAGGAAATTTATTTACACTATGTACAGGAGATATCGTCAACAACTGCTAAATTATTCATCAGTAATTAAGCAATAATCACACAACACCGTAAACTCAACGTTTACACACGTATTTATTTCCAAATACGAAAACAACACAGCGAAATGCCTCGCAATAAACAGAGCAAAAATGCTCTCAGTTCGAAATATCAATCGAAACTCCCCTGTTTATCACGTGGGACGCCTTTATAAACTTTGAAAGAAATCTCTCAAATATTCCACACGCTTCTCAAAATGCGTTGACCGTTATCAAATTTTATCAATGAAAAGAAAAGGAAATAGGGGGTCGTATACTTTAGCGGAATGAAAAGGGGTTGTATATTCATTACGGGAAACTATTTACAGGTTACGTTACTACAATTATTACTTTTTACAGGATTTGTAACATTAATTATTGTGAGCTCTGCATGTATGGTGAGTAGACAAAGAAGAAAACGTGCTGCTTACGAAATTTTTCCATTAAAAAACTGATAAACATGCAAATAATCTTTTTAACTCGTTCAACAATGTGTTCAGATTGATACGGTTTTATTTCAATTCCCTCCAGTCAGTATCGATTAATTCAGATGCCATAAGAAAAAATAATTTTTACATCTAAAAATTTTTTTTTTTTTTTGAAAAAAATTACTTATTACTAGAGATGTGAAATTTCCGGAAATTTTGAAGTGGTTTAAAAAAAAATCGGTTTTTTTCGGGAAAAATTAGAAAAATGGAAAATTTGATTTCTTTATGAATAAAATTTGTGTTTCTTAATAGCTCTGTGTTTCTTGTAACATATTAAGGGTTAAGCATTAAAAAATATATGCTATCCACACATCTTCTTTTTCTGCTTGACAGAAATACACATAAAGGTAAGATTAATTAGACGAAAAAACCTTTTTCTTTTACAACTGAGTATAGGGCTTTCATGGTCAAACCCAGAAATAAGACTAGTCGTCACTCAACCAATAATATTGGGTTATGTGTGTCTAATCATAACAATTACATTTTCTATTTTAGATTGTCTTTGAAACTTCCTGCCGTCTGCCTTTGAAAATTTCAACTTTCAAACATGATTGATATTTTTTTTTTTGGGGGGGGGGGGGAGGGAAGGAAAATAATACATGTTACTCTCTGAAAATGAAAACTATTGAGTTTTGATTTTTTCCAATCCAGTCTAAGTCCAAATCAAAACTAAATTGGTTTTTCTTAAGCTGAACCAAAATTGAACTGGAGTTTAAGTTTATTCATACGGCCGTGCCTAGCACAGAAGTAAAAGAGTTCATACCAGCCCTTTTGCAGTGGCTTGCAGATCAATATTTTTTAGGGGACTAGTTGGTTACGGTCAATTACGATACACAATATTAAAAGGATTTATAGATATATTATCTTCCCTATTATTATCAACTTCAGTGTTATGCTTCAAAGTTGATGAGCAACATTGCTCCCTAAGATGAAAATCTGTTCAAGTTTTACCAAAAGTTTTCAACTGAGTAATGGCTTGGTAGTGTCCTTGGGTTTTCTCGTGACGAATCGTTGCCTTGTGGAAAATGCTCATATCTGAAAATCCATTGGCATTCCAGACGCCTTTTTCCTTTTCAAAAAGGATTCAGGGCCAGCAAAATATTTTTTTCTTGACTTATAAGCAGTCAGTCACTTAACAGTCTCAAAGTAATCTTTCTTGAAATGCTGATTGTAATTTTTTAGCTTCGCAGATATTGCTAGGTCAGGAGTAGGCCTGCTCTGTGAAATTATTTGAGCTTTCTCGTGGTCAAGTCGAAGCTCCGAACGAACGGTTTGCGAGAGCGTCCAGCAGGCAGCAATTCTCTTCCGAGCTCCGGGGCAATCTGTGCTGTTGCGCTGTGCGCATACTCTACAACTACGTCCAGTTGGGGACTTGTTTTTTCGACCGAGTCCCCTTCCATTACAAAAGAAAAATACAATGGACGCAGGAAAATAACTTTGACTAGTGAATTTGTTGTTTCCTGAAGCTCACATAGAAACCTGTACACTAGGTACGGAAACAAAAATTTATCCGTTGGTTTAAAAAATGCATGAAATAATTAAATAAGCTTTCGAGCGAACGCCAAGGATCTAACAAAGCTATATGATATGAGATCTGCGGAACAGGTTCTTAAGAGCTAGTCCCTCGGACAAGTCCATTTAAGACGTCGCACACAGGGGAGAAAGGGAGGGAGGTGCAGTAAAAGAAGTAGCGCTTTCTAATAAATTTGTTTTTCTGCTCACGTTTTTTCTTAATAAATTATTCTGCAAGGTAATTTTTTTTGAAGGGGCAAATATTTAAGGGACCAGCCTAGTCCCTCTGTTACATGGGCGGCACGCCACTGCCCTTTTGAACAAATTTGAGTTATTATAACGAAGTTGTTCTCTGTTTCGTATTTTACTTAATAAATAAAATGTTTTAGGGTCATTTGATCAAAATCTATTGTTTTGAAAAATTCTTTAAAAAAAAAGGCATCTGAATCAAATATATGGAAGAGCCATACTTTAAAATACAATATCTCAGCTTGAGTTCAACTGCAAAGTCCCCTTTTTTGCTTAGCACGGCAGTATACAGGGTGCGGTAAAAAAAATATCGGACAAAAATTGTATCATCGAATGGAAGAAAGGTAATTTCATTTTAATGAGTACCTAATTAATTTTTGTTTCTCACTTTATTAGGAAATAATTTACAATATATTACCTAGTTCATGTATTGTTTTTCGGTATTCTTACAATTTTAAGCGAAATACCTGCTATTTTAAGTTGTTTAACCGAGTAGAACGACAGTTCGTTTGCTTGTTGTGCCTCGACAAACAGTATTTGAAAAGACATGCCGTTTCAAGTGGCTTGGAAATGATAATCGATGTCCGTAAAGTGTACAAAAACGAACAGTGAACATTTCAATTAATCGTTAGGTCATCCAAAAGTGAGTGTAATGAAATCCTCGGGTTTCCACGAGAGCAGTCGTTTGAGGGAATTTGTTACCGATAAGTGCGACTAAGGGAAAAAACAGCTCAAACAGAAGTTTTGCGAGTTCCAAAAATTCAGGCATTCGTATGACTCTAAAGATGCCAGAAACGTTTGAGACGGGCCCGCAAGTCCACGCTGGAAGATATACCTTTCACTGATTTACCGTTCAACCGGTTCATATCCCACAGAACCATAGGATTTGGTCTGTAGACACAAATGCTCCCACTTGTGCTCCCAAATAGTGGGAAGTGGGGGCTCAAGCCCCCCCCCCTTTGGAAATGAGAACTTCCTCTTCATTTAATACTTTTTTCTTTGTAAAAATGTAAAAACATTTTTTCTCCAGCCATTAATGAATTAGTTATCAAAAATGTTAAATTTTATTAGATCTAATCTGTACTAAACTCGGTTTCAATGGAGAAAATATCCTACTAAACCATGGAGAAAATATCAGAGCAGCCCCATCCCTTAAAATTTTGCATATGGGCGTCTTTGGTAGACACTCCAAGCACCTTAGAAAGTGTTAGATATCGCCAAAATCCGAAATCAAGCTTGGTCTGAGATGGAATCAGGACAAGCGACAAATAATCTCTAGTTTTTTGTGGATGAGGCCCGTAAAATGAATCAAAAATTGAACCAGAAAAACATTCTAGAAGTTATTGTACTTCTGTGGGCCTAAGAGGACTTCAGTATTGTAGACTGGACATTTTCCTTTAACTCCACACCGATTCATATGGCCAAAAAGACAAGAGTGGTGCAAAGCGTATCGTTTTTGACAAGGTATCATCTTTTGAGTGGACGCTCTACTCGCTCGACCTCAATCCCATTTATTACACTGTGTGGCCTATTTTAGAGTCAAAGGTCTACCCTAAACTACACATAAAATTGAACTCGAAACCAACTGCTTTATAGGAAATAGGATTGATAAAAGGACTTGCTGCCCTTGAATGAAAATTTCAATAACCAGTTGCATCTCTGTACTACGGCAAAAGGCTGCTAGTTTGAAACCAATCAAATTTAATGATTGCTAAAGGTCTTCTCACATTATTATTTTTTGTGTTTTGTTAGTTTATTTATTTTAAATAAAGTTTCTAAGAAAATTGCTTGCCCATGTTTTTTTGCCGCACCCTG
This sequence comes from Uloborus diversus, assembly GCF_026930045.1. Taxonomy (NCBI): domain Eukaryota; kingdom Metazoa; phylum Arthropoda; class Arachnida; order Araneae; family Uloboridae; genus Uloborus; species Uloborus diversus. The sequence continues at coordinate 110,507,709 of NC_072732.1, read as the reverse complement.
TACATTTGGTTCGCAGTCAGCAGAAACATAGTTTTGTGATTAAAGTTATGCTTTGTTTGTTTTATGAAGAAGGAAAATAAATTCTTCACTAAGGTTATTGGTTTATGTTTCCTTTGTAAAAAGTATTATTAAACATTTTTTGATCTATATGCTAGTTTGAAACCAATCAAATTTAATGATTGCTAAAGGTCTTCTCACATTATTATTTTTTGTGTTTTGTTAGTTTATTTATTTTAAATAAAGTTTCTAAGAAAATTGCTTGCCCATGTTTTTTTTGCCGCACCCTGTACATTTGGTTCGCAGTCAGCAGAAACATAGTTTTGTGATTAAAGTTATGCTTTGTTTGTTTTATGAAGAAAGAAAATAAATTCTTCACTAAGGTTATTGGTTTATGTTTCCTTTGTAAAAAGTATTATTAAACCATTTTTTGATCTATATGCAAATTATATTGTCATACAAAAACTTGCATTAACGTTAGACAGTATTTTAACATAAAACAGGAGGGAGGAGGAAATTGCATCAGAATTTAAGCGTGAGAAATTTCTAATCAATTTTTGCTGAAAATTTCAATTAAAACCCTAAAAAGTTGATTTCTTTTTTTTTCAATTTTTCCGAAGTGGAAATTTATTTCTTCGGAAAAAAACGGTTTTTTCCGTTTTTTTCGGAAATTTTCCGGTTTTTTTCCAACCGTTTTAATCTCTACTTATTACTGAAGTTGAAATTTGAAGTGTCACTGACATTTCAATCTCTGCTGGAACAGCGCCATTAACCATTTTTCCCTGTAAATATTACTAGATTTAATTGAAAGCTACAAGGAACAATTATTAATTTTTATTCCACTAATCTTTAAATTCGTTGACGAACAAGAAACTCGCTTAAAGCGGGCGATTTTTATTATTTTTTACCAATTTGTTCACATTTTCCTTGGTCCGATTTAACGGATTTTTGGTCCCGATAAGCAAATAATATTAGACTTGTGTAATAAGATTTACTTCTGTTTTTTAAGATTTGGTGCGAATAAGCGACTGGTCCGATTAACCGATGGTCCCATTAAGCGAATTCCACTATACATTATTTCGTACAAATTTTCAAAATGGATATACCTTTAGTCTTAACTAGTTGCGTTGCCCGGCTTTGCCGGTCCTACCTTGAAAATAAAAATTGTGTCAAGTGACATATATTCAACAATCACACACAGGCTTAAATAAAAGAAAAAAAAATCATGCAAAATTTCCCTTCCAATGACGATTTTTAAGAAATTAAAAGTGTAACCATGGAAACACGAAAATAAAATGGTTAACAACTTGAATGGAGATGAGATTTTTCGAACTTAATTTAAAAAAGCTCGTAACTTTTTTTTATTTGAAGATAGAAGCTTAGTTTTTCGATCATAGGTTGAGATAGACCCGGAGTAAAAAATGTCACTTTTTCCAATGGTATCAAAAAGAAAGGAAAGATAAAATATCAATAAGGCAGTACTTACTGTACAGGATTACTGATAAAATATCAGTATGGTTTTATCCCGTGCACGGGATAAAATGTCAGTAAGTGAGTTTCGGCCCATAGCCGAAAATTTTGTGACACGTTTCAAGCTCTGTATTAAGGCTAAAGGTAGTTACTTTAAAAATTTGGAAATATATTTGATGAAATAATGAATTTATATTTATTTTGAAGTTTGGTCGTAATATTTTCATTAGCATTAAAGTAATGATGTATCATGTGTGTCCAAAGTATTTCTTGTCGAACTGTATTATTATTATTATATTGTTATGCATTTATTTTATGAAATTATTTAACAAGGATCTGCAGTTTGCACCGTTTTCTTCAATATAACTGAATGAGATATTACGTTTCTGTTTTCTTTTAATTTCCTGTTCTGCAACAGCCATTATCAAGCTATCCTTTTTAGTCAGCAATCAAAAATCCGTTTGAAGTTGATTGTCGCAAAAGTTATTATTAAGAGCATAATAAAATCCTCAATATAAACTTGTCCGCTGTCGGGTAAATTTTTAACATGTTCCGTGATATTTACATGTATTCTGCTTTCATCAGATGATTTTAGAATGTCTTGATGGAAAGAACTTAACCATTATGGTTCACCTTGTTTTGAAATGCTCAAATTTAAAATATGTATTACACGAGCCGTATTAAAACATTGTAATTAAGGGTGGAATCATTTTGATCCCAAGCAAAATGTTTTTGCTAACAGTTCCTCAGCATTTTCATAAATTGCTTAATTCTTCTTTGACATTACCTAAATCATCGTGCTCTGTAATAATATCAAGTTTTCAAGAAATTTGTATATATTTTTTTTTTTTAATTTTGAACTACATTGGTGTGAAATTTATTAGACTCAAGGAGCGAAAAACAGGAAAATTGAATACCTCGACTTAAAAATAGCCTCTAGATCCTTTTTAAAAGTCTAATTATGTTTTTCGAGAATATTCCGAGTACTCTATATATACATTATTTCGGCGCTAAATTTCCCGTTTGCTTTGAGTTTCTCCTTCATGGGAGCATTAAGTCTTATCTGATAACCTCCGTCATTATGGTCGGTTGTGTTTCCAAAGCTTTTTCTGCAGCTCTGAGAGGTGTTAAGTACTTTTTCGTGTACTTTTGCGCTAGGACCACCAAAATAACAAGTTTATGAGTGATTTTGTTTTGTACAGTGGTTTCAGGGAACGGTTTTAGAGTTTGTTTTCATGTTTTTCCCTTCGAACATCGGTTTTGGTGAATTTTGTGAAATGGATCACTCTCCATGATCTCTCACCATGCAAGAAATCATTGGTTATGTGTATGTTGCACCAAAATACCTTTTCACAAAAGGAACTTGCGGAAAACTTACTATTTCCCCAAAAACTGTCAGCAGAATCAATGTTTCTGTCAAAGAAAACATACCAGTTGTCCCAAAGAAGTTGGGAAAATGTAGCAGAAAATGCAAAAAGTCTCCAAGAATGGAGAGAAAACTTATTTAGATGGTCAAGGCCAACAGAAGAGCAACTAGTAAAGACCTTGCAAGCAGTCTGAAGCATATGGTGTGGAGGTTTACCCACCATTGATCCAGCAAAGACTCATCGCCAATGGGATGCCTGCTCGAAGACAACGCAGGAAGGCAAAAATCACCACAGATATGGCAAAGAAAAGGACTTAGTGGACTTTAGAACATCCCTTGCACATATTTGACAAAGTGAAACCTTTTCTTTGCCATATCTAGGGGTGATTTTGGCCTTCCTTCGTGGTCTTCGAACAGACATCCCATTGGCGATGAGTCTTTGCTGGATCAATGGTGGGTAAACCTCCACACCATATGCTTCAGACTGTTTGCAAGGTCTTTACTAGTTGCTCTTCTGTTGGCCTTGACCATCTAAATAAGTTTTCTCTCCATTCTTGGAGACTTTTTGCATTTTCTGCTACATTTTCCCAACTTCTTTGGGACAACTGGTATGTTTTCTTTGACAGAAACATTGATTCTGCTGACAGTTTTTGGGGAAATAGTAAGTTTTCCGCAAGTTCCTTTTGTGAAAAGGTATTCTTGTGCAACATACACATAACCAATGATTTCTTGCATGGTGAGAGATCATGGAGAGTGATCCATTTCACAAAATTCACCAAAACCGATGTTCGAAGGGAAAAACATGAAAACAAACTCTAAAACCGTTCCCTGAAACCACTGTACAAAACAAAATCACTCATAAACTTGTTATTTTGGTGGTCCTACACTGTTAAAAAAATTTCCTGAAAATAACGGATAAAGTACCGGCAGCAAAGTTGCCGTAAATATTACGTTTCCGTTACATTATTTTCCGTGACTTAACAGAAGTTCCATTTCTCATTTCTCCGTTTAGTTCTGTTCTTCCATTTATAAATTTTCCGTGATTTAACGAAAATTCCATTTCTCTTCTTTCCGTTGATCTATTTTTCCGTTTTTAAATTTTCCGTTCATCTATTTTTCCGTTTTTATATTTTCTGTGTCTTTACAGAACTTTCGGTTCTTGATTTTTTGTTGCGCTATTTTTTCGTTTCTCATTTTCACATATTTTACTGAAATTTCATTCTCGTTTTTCTATCCTATGTTTAAAATGATATATATAGAAAAATAGTTAACTATTCAAAAACTATTATTGTTTTAATTTGTATTTATTACTCATATATTTTAAGTGAAATTTTTACTTGATAACTTACCTTTCAAGGCATCTATCTCGAAATTTGCACCTTCAGATGAATAAAAATAATCGAAAAGTACCAGCAAGGAAACTAGTGGATTTAAATATAACACCAATTTTTGATGCTGGTACTGTTCGATATTTCCTTCCACATCTCCTCGTACATATTCTGGCAAGGCATGGAAAAGCATACATGAAAAATAGAATATTTTTATTTGCAGATTGAGTCAAATAAAATACCATCAAAAACTGGTTGACTTTATCATGGAATAATATACCTGATGGAGAGTACCGCATACCAATTTACTGTGTTTAAAAACAGAATCATTGACATATACGTGAAGAATTTTTTGCTCAGATGATGTATATCCCCCCCCCCCCTCGGTGCTTTCCGCATTTTTCACTCATTGGAATAGCAGCATAGATTTTTAGTGCATAAGCATTATACTTAAGCTAAACATATCAATCAGTTCGTTTTACCCGAAATGTTTTTACAAGAAACTTGCAATAATCTCAAATAAGTTGTTGGATGAGATCCTAAGGAAATAAATTAAATAATTTATATTTTTTATTATAAATGAAATCCCGAAAGGAGTAATGAATGTTTCCAGATTTCTAAGTAGTCAAGAAAACTTATTCTTGTCAAAATTGTAATTGTATTTTCAAAGATTAACAATCTACTATGCCTTTTCGCAAGAAATATAACAGCAAGAAATACTTTTATTTAGAGATTCAAAATGTTTACCTTCAATCTGTCAAAAAAAAAAAAAAAAAAACTGAGTGATTTTTTCTGTCTTGCTCGCACACCACGATAATCTCCGGTTGATACGAAATGTTGGCCATTTAACTTTTTAATGACTTTCAAGAATACAACGCGTTAGAGCAAAAACAGTAACTTTATAATACGTAGTTCTATAAATTCTAAATCAGCTACCATCGGAATTCTATCAAATGCACATTAACAAGAAAAATACATTTGTATATTAACATGTACAAAGATATTCAACAATACTTACATGTGACCAGCGGTGCTAAATTTAAGTGTCTCCATTGCATCTGGACACAAGTAATCCAATAGCCTTTATTTTAAATGGATAACATGAGATCCTAAAACTATTCTCACGAATAGAACACACAATATGACTAACGAATAGAATTGTCGTCGACGACGACGAATAAACGTCGTCTAACGAATAGAATTTCGAAGTATTGAGCAAAATAATACACCGCAATAATATTCTAATACTGACTCAGTAAAACCCACATCAAATCACCAAGGCGATCAAAACACATCTGCCTGTCTGAAAATGGCGCAAACATTTTTCCAAACTTACAAAGCCCAAAGGTGTAAAAACAATTTCGACATAGTACTAGTTTCCAGACATGAAATAGCAAGCTATCTGTTTTGACTACGGCATCTGAGTTGTTATTCTAAATAAGCTTTTAATTAACAACATGTAACAGTGCGATTTAATAAGCACTATAAAAAAGCGATGTTTATCATAACTTGAAGGCTAATCAGAATACTAACAAAGTACAGCACAGCGGCAACCCTAGAAATGGAAAAATTCTGTTTTCATCCCTTCCTTTCGTGATATTTCTGTTGTTGGAAGGAAAAAATGCGTTTTGAAGCATTACGGAAATATTCTGTTAAAATCAGTCAGAAAACTACCTGAACTTTCAGGTTTTTTTTAACAGTGTAGCGCAAAAGTACACGAAAAAGTACTTAACACCACTCAGAACTGCAGAAAAAGCTTTGGAAACACAACCGACCATAATGACGGAGGTTATCAGATAAGACTTAATGCTCCCATAAAGGAGAAACTCAAAGCAAACGGGAAATTTAGCGCCGAAATAATGTATACATATAGTACTTGGAATATTCTCGAAAAACATAGTTAGACTTTTAAAAAGAATCTAGAGGCTATTTTTAAGTCGAGGTTTTCAATTTTCCTGTTTTTCGCTCCTTGAGTCTAATAAATTTCACACCTATGTATTTCAGAATTTAAAAAAAAAAAAAATACAAATTTCTTGAAAACTTGATATTATTACAGAGCACGATGATTTAGGTAAAGTCAAGGAAGAATTAAGCATACTCCTCAACAATCCGAGCTCGGTGAAGTCGTGCATTACCAATAGCACCAGCATATGGGCGGACATATATGGGTCAAGGATCTCATCCCGATACCTCAGACTAGTCAGAGTTCCTCCATGGAACACATGCAGGTCATTGCGACCACCGAGCGAGATCCCAGCCCAAACCGTGTGTGTGTGTGTGTGTGATTCCACCAACTCTATAACTGTGTCTTTCAACAGTGTTGGATTGATGGTATCTAGTACGCTGTTTCCTCTAGATCAGTAGATGTCCTGAATCATTCTCCAATGTAAATCTGTACTCGTCTGTGAACAGCACAGAAGCCCATTGCTGCTAGATCCAAGAAACATACTTTCTTGCCCAGAATAAATGGAGCCTTCGCTGCGGTCCGGTGCGGGGAACACACACAACTGGTGGTCTTGCATAGAGACCTACATTGTGAGGACGATTTCGCACCGTAGTAGCAGAGATTCTTCTTCCTGATGCTGCAAAGTGGTCTGCAACTATAGCTGCGGCACAATAGTGGCTTTTCTCCTTTGTCCGAAAGAACTAGAAAACGGTCTTCTGGAGGTGTTGTAGCTCGTGGTCAGTCTGGAGCAGGTCTTCTGGACACAGAATCTTCGGATTGGTATTGATCCCAAAGTCGCGGAAGAACACTACGAGACACATCGAGACGTCTAGCAGATCAGCCTGCGGCAATCCCATTTCCATCCATCCAACTGCACGCCACCTTAACGAATCGGGTAGACGACGTCTCTGAGATATTTTCTAAACTCTATTGACTATTGTCAGTAAAATTGCCAACAACAGTTGAAAATCAACACAACTTACACACAAAAATACGAAAGCTTGATATTTGCATATTTTCTTCTCACTCATAAAGATATGTTCTTTTCGATAAAAAAAAAAAGGGGCCAGCTATCGTTTTTCCATAAATAATTATAAAGTTCGTTATTATCATTCATGCAAACTATGCATTTTATTGTTACTGCTATTTTTTTCATGGTGATCTTCGAAAAACATGTTGTACTTTAACTTTTTGAGGCCAGTGTACCTAGAAGTGTTTCAGGTGTCATTCTGACCACTTGGTGGGGAAAAAAAAGCAAATACATTTACCAGGGGTACCCACCTGGGGGGGGGGGGGTCATGACGCAGACTGCGCCATTGAATTTTTTAGCGGGGGGTGTTTTGAGGGGTATTTTTTACTTTGGGGGAGGGGCTCTTTCATTTGGAGGGGGTTTTCGCGATATTTAGGGGGGTGCACGTTTGCTCTTAGGGGGTGGACACTCCTGCCTTTACTGATGCTGAAACGGAGCATAAACTGAAAAATGTCTCTTAGAACATAATATTGCATGAAATGAAGCATCCATAATTTTTTTGCACAATAAAAGTAAGGTTTAGCCACTAGTTTCTGAAATGTAACTGAAACAGCGTTTAAGGGTATTTAAAAATATTTTTGAGTATTTCATTATATAACCTTAAAATCTCTACATCCTTAAAGGCAAACATATTCATAGCAGTTTATTTAAACTAACTTTTACAAATGCATAACATTATGTAGGTAACTATGCAGATTTCTTCTCAGAGTGTCAAAATGACCCCGCCGTAATTCTACGAAGACCGCCGTAGTTCTAGTGTTAATTTCGGAACTAACCGTGGGCCACGAAACGCAGAAAAATCTGCAATGGATCTCCGGAATAATAAAAAAAAAAGTTTGGGAATTGCTGCCCTACGACTTTGGATCCATTGAAAAATAAAGTAACAAGATTTAAAAACATTTTACGGGTATTATATTTAACTACTTAACTATGTAACAGTAACAGGGAAGCATATAGAAAGTGATAGTTCAGTGTGAGCAGTTCATTTGGACCCATGTTATCACATTTTTCTTTCCACGTCACAGAAAGCTGCGCAACACTTAAAAAATGGAACAAATTACAGTTTTCGGAAAAATCCATTCCAATTGTAAATGTGAAAATACAATCTTCTTCTGAAAGCGTTTAAAATGATGAGGATTCAGAGATTTTTTTCTAAGTAAAGAAATGGAAATAAAACAGTATAGATCTGCTTTTTCTACTGAGATTGACATTGAAATCGACATTTTAAAATTTTTTGAGAATTTATGAAGTCTCGATACAATACATGAATTAGATTTCTGGGAAGAGAATACACTGTTAAAAATTCAGGAAGATTTTCTGGTAATTATTACTGTAAAATTGCATCGCCGACGCATCGCTGATCTTTACGGTAATTTATACCGGAGAAATAAGCGATCCCAGCGCCAATTGGTTGCTGCGGCCTACCTAGGATACCGTAAAATTTTACAGTAACATTTGATTTTTACGGTAATAGTTACTGGCAACATGGATGCCAGTAACAATTACCGTAAATTTTCCGGAAAATTTTTAACAGTGTAAAATTGCCTATCCGCACTTGCATAAATTTAAAATGATGGCTTTGTCAGCTCCAGCTACACAAGTTAGCGCTGAAAGTTAGAAGGTATGTTTATAATTAGAGGCAGTTTTCATATGTTAAGCAAAAAATAAACATATTTTTTACATAATTATTGCAAGACCAAGTACATGACATACGTGTAAAGCGATGAAAGTACAAATATTCGACATAATCCTGAATTTGATGTTTGACAAATGTGTGTGTGTGTGTTTTTTTTTTTTTTTTTTTGATAATGGATAATAATTGCCATTGCTTGCCGTTCTCTACACTCACCACTCGTATCGCACCGTAAAATGGGGTGAATCAGAACTTTTCAACTTTAAGCATAAAAAGGAAAGTAACTGGAGATTTTTTTTAGTTGGTTATTTGGCTAGAAACCGGTCATGCTTCTTTCTTGAAAATTTCATCACTTTAACTGTGTCTAGTCAAAATTGTAACGAGACAACCGTTGGACACCGGCTATAATATCTGATCTGATAACCATGTCTTGACGGAAACATCACTGGTTAGCACATATTTTCGCCATGGCAGTCACAGCGTAAACAAAAATAAAACATTTAGTACAATTTTATTATGTGCAGGGGAATGTGGGGCAAAGTAAAATAGTTAATATTACTTACTTTTTTTCAAAGTGAACAAATCGGAAACTCGTTCTGAAAATTGCGGTACATCAAGAAAGAACAATATGTTTTAAATTAAAACTTCCATTGAAATATTATTTTTTATTTTTGACAGTTAAATTGTACCTGTAAAAATAGGTGGATATTTTTTCCTTTATTTTGTTATGGGGCAAGGGGAAAAATAAAATATTTTTCTAATGAAATGTTTTTTTTTTTTTTTTTTTGTTCTCCAAAAGCTGTACTTTTACATATATTTTACTTTTTATTGCATGTACAATACAAATATGATATTTCTTACACTGTATAAAAATATCCGGAAACGTTTCTGAGTATATCGGGCAACTGCCGTTCATGAAATTTTCAAAAACGTTTCTGAATATTTCGGAATTATCTTACAGTAATATCCAGAAACGTTTCTGAATATTTCGGAATTATCTTACAGTAATATCCAGAAACGTTTCTAAGTATTTTAGAATCCTCTTTCTGTAATATCCAGAAACATTTCGGAGCATTTCGGAATTCTCTTTCTGTAATTTTCAGAAATGTTTCTGCGGTTCATGAAATTTTCAAAAAGCTTTCTGAATATTTCAGATTCCTCTCAGAAATTTTCAGAAATGTTTCTGCGGTTCATGAAATTTTCAAAAAGCTTTCTGAATATTTCAGATTCCTCTCAGAAATTTTCAAAAACGTTTTTCGAATACGTATTTCAAAATTCTTTTTTTTTTCTTTTTGACTTTTTTTTTAAAGAAATACAAATCTTAACTATGCTGCCATGTGCAGGTAAACGGCAGTATCAGCAGAAATGAGTTTTTGAAATATTTGAAGAAACGTGTTTTGGATTCCATACTAACAATAGGGAAATGTTGGAATTAGACGTCATTTTCGCGCCTTTTTTTCAGCGGAAACCAAATGAGCGAGCTTGTACAATAAAGTACAATAAATGACAAAAAAAAAAAAAAAACGAAAAAACGAAAAAAGAAAGATTTGCAGTTACTGCCCTTTATCCGCACACGGCAGTTTAAAGGTGCGTACTATAATAATTTTAATTTATTTTTTTACTGCTGAGATGGGTAATATTTCATTCCAAAAAGTAAACAATAAATAAATAAATAAATAAATAAATACTTTTATAATTGTGTAAAAATACAACAATATATATTTTTTTAAATCCTGTGGTTTCTTTTGTTATTAGTAAAAGTAGAGGCTCATAAAAATCGACTTATACAAAAGAAACTGGAGGACTTTTTAAAGCAAATAATTTTGCATTTTTACACCATTTTAAAAGTATTTTATTCATTTATTTTTTGCTTACCTTTTAGATTGAAACATACTCATCTCAGCAATGAAAAAAATTAATTAAATTTGTTATAGTACGCACCTTTATGGTTAAGATTTGTATTTCAAACAAATTAATAAATAAATAAGAGTTACAGAAAAAAGGATTCCGAAATATTTGAAAACGTGTTTGAAATTCATATAGAATTCTGAAATGCTTAGAAATGTTTTTAAAAATTATGAACTACAGATGCACAATACACTCGAGATTTTTTTTTTTTTTTTTTTTTTTTGAAAATTACAAAAAGGGATTCAGAAATGCTCAGAAACAGTTTTGGAAATTACAGAGAGCAGATTCCGAAATACTCAGAAATGTTTTAGAAAACTACAGAAAGCGGATTCCAAAAAACTCAGAAACGTTTTTAAAATTTTCAGAAAACGTATTCCGAAATAAATTTTCCTAAAATTTCATGAACTACAACTGCCCCTATATTCAGAAACTTTTTTTTTTTTTTTCAAGTGTATAATGGTCATTTTTCGTACGGTGGACATTTTAAAACGTACGACGGAAAAAATAAAACTGTTCGTGTCATAAGCAATGACTTAAAAATATTTCAGTAAGTTCTAAATTATATATCATTGAATGCTAAAAATGTATATTAACAAATAAACACATGCATATTAATATTCAAGAACACTAACATGTTGCCTTCGGTGCTATATTACGTCTATGAGCCAAAGATATGCTAGTTATGTTCCTTCAGAAACATTAAACAATAACATATAATGAAAAAAGACAAATTTTTAGAAGAAATATTACATTTATTGAGAATTAAAATAGAAAAAATAATTTTCCAATAACGATACTTAGGGAAATACATATTATGTTTTCTTAAGGTTGTTAGCAAGTTCCCATGAACATAGAGATATAAAGCATTTTCCGACAACATTGAAACAATGAATTAAATCATATTATGAGTAACAAAGTTAGACTTCATAAAAACTAATTTTATCAATAGGCAATAAATACATGTTAACCGTTTTTTTAATACTAAACTATAATCTGGAAGGATATTTTCATATCTTTTATCTTTTATTCCTCATTCATTGTGAACAATGACTAAAGCAAGCGAAACAGGGGGGGGAGGTTCCGGGGGAGGGGCAAAGGATATGTGCTCAAGGCATTTTATACTAGCGGGACCTTTATCTAACTGTATCCGAATGAATAAAGCATCAAAATACAAGTAAGAATGGTAGAAATGCATAATAACATTGTTCTTTTAAATCTAGGGGGGGGGGGCCTTGAGGGCTCAAATGACGAACCTGAAGCTAAATGAGACATATTTCAATAATAAAAATATATACTTACTCGATTTACTCTAACAAAATATTCGATAATTCTGGGATGAATGTATCCCTTTGATTTACAACACAGAATCCTTCAATTGCTCCTCAAATGCAACGTACCGCTCTCGTTCAGAGCGTTTTCAATTGAACAGAATATAGCACACAAGTAACGCATTCTAATACACACTCGATTAAAAACACACACACACACACAAACAGCAGATTATGTTCTTTGAAAGCAATTGTACCAAAATGGAGCGAAAAACTATCCTCTCTTCTCAACCTAATGCGTTTTTATTGAAAAAAAAAAAGTCATTGAAACAGGACGTTATGAACAACGCATGCGTCGATTGTTTTAGCTTCGTATTTTGAAAATAAAGAAAAGGTTTTATATAGCTTCAGAGAGCACAATAATCTGATGAAGATAAATTATCACAACATAACAAGACTAAAAAATTATCTTACATCCTTCGAATTCATGCGCTAAACGAAAAGTCTCCTCAGTGCATGTTTCAGTTTACTTCTCTTGTCGAGTGAATCTGCTCATATGCCAACTGTTACCTTTTTATTACTTTTCGGAATATATGAAAAAGGTTTTTCTGCTGTTCAGAAAAGTACCAATGATAAGAGGTTTTTCATGTACTCAGAGAGGTTTTTGTATAGAAAAAAACGCTTCTGGAACTGTTTACAGTTTGCAAATATCCTAGTGTAGAAGGTCATTTCTTGAAAGGAATTCCTGTTACAATTTTTTAAAACTCTTACTGTCCATCGTACCCGAAGTAGTCCGGGTTAGATGGACCATTCGAATGGGAGAGACGGACTACAATAAAATTATAAAATAATTGCACATGTATTATAATTATAAGTGTTTTTTTCATTACATTTTTTACCCAATCCAAAACTGTATCGGAACTTACGCAAGCAGACTGTGGTGACAAATTAAAATATTTGCTCCAGGCGGTATTCTATGTAGCAACTCATATTTTGTGTTGTTTCCTTTCAAACTAAAATAAGGAAGAAGAAATGTTCCCTTGCCATTACAACATGCTAAAAGGAAAATAGTTTCTCTTTTTATTCCAATTATAATTAATGCCACATTTTTAGATTATTTTATGACTACTACATCGCTGGGCTTATTATTCAACTGTAAAGCAGTTTCAACCATATTAAAGATGCAAAGGGGCTTTTCAAAAAGATAATATTCCTTAAGTACACCTTTAAACACCCACATTCTTTTTTTCAACGACTTTAACAGCATTTTTAAAATTACCTACAGTCAGTTCCCCGAGTGTTTACGAACCTTTTCTAGTACAGGTAAATGGCATGTTCTAAAAACAGAAAAATACCATAATTTAGTGCTTTAAATTCAGTTCTTTGAAAAATCAATATTTTAAAAAATCAAGGATGTATACGGTTCATATTTCCTTTACAGACGTGGTCCATTTCTCCAGATTGTCTGGGTGATAAGTACAATCCCCCCTAACCATTCATTGTGGATTTCACGTCGCCATTTTAGGTTATTAGGAAGTAGACATGTAGGCAGACATACATGCAGCATCAAAGGCAGTTAGATTACATTTCATACAATAGCTTATACTGTATAATTATATTATAACAATAAAAAAATATTCTACTTACCAAAAGAAACAATGATTTTTAGTTAAAAAAAATATTTTGTTTTTTGAGAAGCAATAAACAGCCACTATGTTATACAAAATGTCTTTGTGTACCTGACCGAGATAGTTGTTTCATCTATTGAGAGGCACCATAACGAAATTTCTGACTGGTCCATCTCACATGGTGGTCCATCTCTCCCGGAATTACCCTATTACAGACAGTTTTGATCAAAAAATTAGAAAATAAAAGAATAAATGAATAAATGAAAAGTAAATGTGTTTTTTTTAATGAAAAAATAAATGAATCAATTATAAAGTGAATTAATAAGAAAAAAGTGAACAAATGAATGAATAGGGGAATCACTATATAAAGGATTTAAATTAAATAATTAATAAATTAATGCGTAAGTGATTTGATAAAGGATTAAGTAAGTTATTGAAATGAGTTATATTTCACTTTGCCCAAAGGACATGACTTAACTGTGCATTTCATGTACAAAGGGTCTTTCCATGTCAAGTGATCCGAAGTTTTTTCATCACATTTTTGTATTTCTTTGAAATTTGTCTCATCGATTGTACCCTTCAAGGTAATCAAAAGTCCAAATTTTTGGAAAAATTCTCTTTTTTTCATGGATGCTTGAATATAAAATGGACGATAACTCAGCACCAAATATAGATAGAAAGATTTGGGAAAAAGCATTTTAAAGTACATTAGTTACTGTTTAATATGATATGCAATATGACTAATTTTGTAAAATTTTAATTTTAAAATATTTAAATTTAAGTTTAAAATTTATATTTCTGAGAAAACATTTGATGATTTTTTTTTTTAATCCTAAAATTTTTTTGTGCATTTTATCTTTATTTGTGCAAAATTTCAAGTTGGGATCTCAATGGAATTATATTTTTATGAATTTTTGAATAAAATTTGACTTACGAAATAAGGATACTTTCCAGATTCTATTTAGTTAAATACGGGGCTTTCTTACTGGTGATATTATAGTGAGTAGTAAGTAAACATGACTTTGCTTGATATGAGCTGGGATGAACTTGTAGATTGGTAAGCCCCCCCTTCCCCCACCAGCCCGCCTGAACCACCACTTTTTATCTTTTTTTTTTTTAAACTGTTTTCAAAATTAAAAAAAAAAAAAAACGGAAAAAAAGCTGGTATGTAAGAAAAATCATCAAAACAAACGCTGCCAAACATCAGAAGTGACTGAGGTTCATAAATGGGAGGGGGGAGGAGAATCACAAACACTAAAAGTTGGGAAAACTTTTAGTGTTAAACAGACAATCTGGATACGCTGCGCCGTATGCTCTCAAACATTTTTTAGGCATATTACGTATATGATGCATACACATTGTGCATAATGGATTACTGGGAGTCCTCAGAAAAATTGATGTGAACATCACTGAATAGAACCACACTCATTTGCAACTTTTTTTTTAGAGTGAGGGGGGGAGCAATCTGGAATGAAGTTTAACAACATGGAAGATTATGCTCAAAAGAGCAAAGCTTGTTTGATGTATAACTGCTTTTAATATATGTATAGATAGATATCGTTGCATTACTCTCCATCACAACGGAAATTAAAAAGAAAACAAGCAATAAAAGAAAAGAAAAACAGCTGCACTCCAGATGTAGAAACTTATGTGTGGACAGACATATGATCTGATACTTTGATTTATTTGCAGTTTTGTGTGAAAAGAATGGAAAATTATTAAAACAACGTGGGGGAAAAACACTGTTTTGCTATGATCTAGCGGCAAGCAATCTTCCTCCTTCTGAAATTGAAGGTTGGTGCTGGGGTAGAGGATGAAATGAATCATAACTTTTCTTATCAGATATTGAATTAATCAAGTACGCTTAGTGAAGTTATGATCTAAGAAGAAACATTTGATCTGAAAAAAAAAAAAGAAAACATATGTGGTGTAAATAATTCTCAGTTCAATCCCGAGGTAAGACGTGATAATAGTATAGTGTTAATCGCACGCATGGGTGGGGGGAAGGGGGGATATACTTTGTTTTGTTTTAAAGAAGAACATTTACCAAATTTAAATAAGTTTACTATTCGTTTTGTTTAATTTTATTTTGTTTTATTTTTTTACATTTTGAAAGCTTTAAAAAAAAAGATTAAAAGTGGTGGTGCTGGGGGGGGGGGGCAATCTACAAGTTCATGCCAGTTCATTTCACGAATAGTCATGTTTACTTACTACTCATTTGACTATCAACAGTAAGAGAGATCCACAGAGATCCACATTTAACTAAATAGAATCTGAAAAATATCATTATTTCTTAAGTCAAATTTTATTCAAAATCGCGCCGCTTCCAGCAAACTCACCTGTTTTTTACTTCCTTTTACAAAAAAGGAAGTATTGTATTCGCGAAAAAATTTTCACTCAAAAATCGGCCTTAAACGTGGTGGGTTATGGGGGGAAATAGTGATCATATTTGCAGGTCCGGATCTATAAAATTTGGAACACCTGCAACTAAATCTGCATGGCCTCTTCCCAGAGGCCAGCAGTGTATATTTGCAACGCAAATAAGTCTTAGTACTAGTTTTTTACATTTTCTTTTTTCAGTTTCTTCGGCCGTCCGGCCCTTAAGGCCCCCCCCCCCCGTACTGCGGGGTCAGTGGGTACGCAGATCCGGGCCTGCATATTTGGATTCAGGGGTCATTTTAAAAAACGACATTTTATACAACGTTTTACAGAAACGACTGATACAATCGATATTGATGGTGCTGTTAAAAAATTTCCGCTGATGAAAAGTAGAAAATTAAAATTTTAGTTTGAAGAAGAAAAAATTTTTTCAAGAAAAAAAATGTATGGATCACACAGGCACTTTATAATATTTTCTTCTATTTCTTTTCAATAAAAGATTTAAGAACTACTTCCAGTATACACAGTTTTAGATCATGTTTTAAATGTTTTTATCTTGGGAAAATATTATCTCTCTTAATGCAATAATTTTTGAAAAATATTTATTAGAATTTTATGATCAACAGTATTTTCTGTTGCAGTAAGATTATATAAAAATGTAAATCATGTTTCAGATAATAAAATCTTGTTTCCGTTCTGTAAAATATTAAGCATATCGTTTTTTTCTTTTTGTTGTGCGGGGGGGGGCATATAGCAGGACAATGTAAGAGGGGCGGCAAATTTGATGCCTGCCCCGGGCGGCAGAAACCTACGCTACGCCGCTGAAAATTCTAATTTTACCGAATGATAAAAGACGAGCTTACACTCATATTATTCTATACGTACATAATATCTAATGATAAGGAACGTTAGGTATCATTAAAAAACAATTTTAAAAATTTTTAAAAAGAAAAAAGGATATGTTGCAAGTATTACCTCTAAATGTTCCGAAACGTCAGCAAAATTTGCCGAATAAAGAATTTTTTAGGAGATCGCTTGTGATCTCCCATAGGGTTGCTCCTGAATGTGAAACATCATTTCTTCATAACCTTAACAGTTTAAATTTCGGGAACACTTTTTTGCGGGTGTTTTGAGTTTTTGCTTCTTTTAGGGGGAGGGAGCGCCAGATTTCAAATTTGCCAAGTGGCAGCATAAAGCTAAATTCGGTCCTGGGTGACACCCGGGGCGAACAACCCTTTTCACCACCCCTCCCCCTGTAGCAGAGATGGGCAGATTCGCATTCGTAAATCCGAATCCAAATTTGATTCACAGTACCTTAACGTATCAATCCGAAAACGAATACATTTGTATTCACAAGTGTGAATCCGAATACGAAATTCGGATTCAATCCGAATTTCGTATTCGGATTCATACCTATGAATCCGAATCCGAATCTATTCAGATTCAGACCTATGAATCCAAATCATTTCTGATTTACATATGTGAATACGAATCCATTTGGATTCACACTTGGATTCACTGAAAAATTCAATTCAAAAACCCAATATAAATAAATAAATGTCTGTCTGTATCGCGCTACAGGTCGAGTTTTTGGTGTTAGTGAATTTCTGAAGAAAAGTGACTATATTGTTATGGGTCCAAAAATTTTAAAAGTGGAATTCTACCAAAGTCATGTAAATTGAAACTTGATTTGTTTATATAATTTTACCACAGATAATTTATCTCAATTTCACAACTTTAAAATATAATGAATATACAGTAATTGATGTTACAAAGGACCAAATTTGATTGTAAAAACTTGTTGATGTTACAGATACTTGTACCGTTGAAAATGCAGATTCTCTCTGAAACGTTTCGTTTAAAAAAAAGAACCAATATATTATGATGGAAGAAAACGGTTTTTTATTCAATAATACAAACATACATTTCAACACTCCATCTCCGGAAGGAAGCATCGATCACAAAGATAATTATTTACTAATAGTTCTACTAACCAAATTTCTCACGAAAAAACAGAAAGTGCGTAAAAGAAAGCTGGGTTGTATTTTGTATTTCGCATTTATTTTCAACTATCGCAACCGTTGACTACTGTGAAAACGTTCTTGTTCGTACCAAAGAGTTTTATAATAGGGTAGAGGAACGACTCGTATACTGCTTCCATTGGCCGCCATGACCAAGCACGGAGACCGGTTTGAGAGAGATTAGAGTGGCAAGAACGGTAGTTTCGTTATGAAACGTAATGAAATTCAACTGACGATAAATGATTTTACTGCGTCAAATTGCTGATATTTTTCCTCAAATGCAATTTCAAATGAAAATAACGATGGAATCTGCTTGAATTTTTGTCAAATAATTTGAGGTTAAACTGTATAAAAAGTTTTAATGATGTATAAAAACATAATGCACTGACAGAATACAGTGATTTTCAACAGATAAGTGGGGAATTTTTTAATTAGTACTCAAGAACAACAAACTCTACATATTTTATTAAACAGATTATAAAATAGTGTTTAAATTGTTGGATCTTACTTCATAACAGGGTTGATAAAAATCAGGATTTAAAAATATATATATATATATAAACTCAGATTTTTTTAATTTAAATCTGATTTTTTTTTAATTAAATAGAATTTTTGAAATTTAAATTTTTTTTTTTTGGTATAGTATTTGATACTAACAAGTTAAAATGCTCAAGTTAGATGTTAAATTAGATAATTCTTTTCAGTAAAATATAATTCATCAGTAAAAAATAATTACACATCTGAGCTTGATAAAATCTTGCTACAATATAAAGTCCCATATCCATATGGGCAGTGTTGCCAGATTGGGACAAATTTCCCCATTTTGGGGAAATCTGGTGATCTCTGGGGAAATTTTGGGGAAATGAATTTTGAGGGGAATTCTTTGGGGAAAAATTTGTTTCTTGGGGAAAACCTGGGGAAAGAAAAACCTCGGGGAAAAAAAGAATTTTTTTCGTATTGAGATTCACGACAAGAAGTAGTAGTTACATTGTTTGTATCAAACAGCGTTGATTTAGCTTTGATCAACTTAATGGAATACGCATTTCGCATTATGTGGAATATTATGCTACGGAATTCGCATTAATGATCTGCGTAAGCAACTAGTTGATACGTGAAACAGGTAAAAATAAGTGTGATGAAGAATGTTCTTGGATAAATATATACAAAAATCATAGTTTAAATGTACATACAGAAGTAGAGTAGTAAATGCAAGTAGAAAAAAAAACATTTGGCTATTTCTTACCTTTCGTTCAGGCGCTTGTATTTATGACTAGTGGCACCCGCACGGCTTTGCTCGCAGTAGAAAATTAAAAGGTGTTTTGTTTCCCCTGTATATTTACAAATAATGCATGATGAATTTCTCGCCAATTGGCTTGCCAACGTTACGGTTCCACATTATGATAGCTTGGTAATTTACTCGTCCATCTTATGATAATTTTGCTCGGGAAAATGTTCTTAAAATTGGAATAGAAAAAGAACAAAGTCGAATTTTCGAAAAATCGCTTCGAGGTGCACACCCCTATGCTACAAACTAATTCTGTGCTAAATTTCATGAAAATAGAGATCCTGACAGACAGAAAGAGATCCGGACAGAGAGATATCCAGGCAGAGAGACTTTCAGCTTTATTATTAGTAAAGAAGATAAGAAAGATAAAGATAAAGAAGACAAAAAAAAAAGGTGAAAACGGGAAGAAAAAAAAAGTTGGGGAATTTTATAAGAAAATTTGGCTATTTGGGGAGAAAAAAAAATTTTTCAGGAGACAAAAATATTAAAGGAAGTCGAATCATTTTATGAAAATATTAGTGGAAAAATAATTTTTGAATTTGGGGAATTTTGTTAGAAAACATCGCTTTTTGGGGAAAAGTAGGAAAGGAATTGGGGAAATCTGCATTTGACCATCTGGCAACACTGCATATGGGTGTATTTCCCAGAAATTTTTTAACAATCAAAATAAATAACACCTTTCTTTTTTCTAAGGAAAAAAAAGGAAATAATATGAAAGTACATAAACTGAAAAAGAATAAAAATAGCGTAGAACATTGAATTATTTTCATTTTTTTTTTTTTTTTTTTTTTTTTTGAAAAATAACACCTGAAATAAAATGCACGAAGAAAAAAGGAAACCATATGCTTCTTGTATTTTAAATCTTCTTCTACTATATATTAAAATCTGTTCGCGTCCGTCTGTCTGTCTGTCTGAAGATCGATCTTCTCGAGAACCGTTGCGAATCGAGAGCCAAACGAAATACCTATCAATTCGAAATTTTCCAAAGAAAACAATAGGACCAATCTCGTAATTGTGCGACTTTAATTAGTGGAGATATTAATTAAAACGTTAATTAACATAACGTTATTCAGGAATTTTTATTTCTTTCCTGTTGCCATTTTGCATATGCGTGAGCAAGTAAAATCCTAATAATTGTTTTAAAAGAGATTTTTTTGGCTGCTGTCCAAATCTTAAAACAACGTTTCCATCTAGAATTTCATTTTAAATTAGTTTAAAATTGGTTGCCCTATTCGGAGATAGCCTTTATTTTATCGTCTGTCCTTTTTTTTTTAATTTTTTACAAACTGCGCTTTAGAAACTGATGTCAGAGTAATACAAAAACATCAATTGGACATCTCTATCATTTTTTAAGTAGCCTGTGCAACGCCGGGCACGCAGCTAGTATTTTAATAAAACTCATCAAGGACTGAAAAGAAGACTGGTTTTTTAAAATTCTTATCTTATAAAACGCATGCATATTTTTTTCTCACTGTTTTGACTTACTGTAAGTTGAGGAGGATTGTATGTTTATTTTTTTAGTGAATAAGTAAATAGCTTAACGACTGTGGTTCAAAAATACATGTAAAAAAAAGTTTCTAATAGATAACAGGACACCCCTCAGTATTTTTCGACTTGTGGATAGTAATATACCGGAAGAATTTTGGCTTCTTATTTCAACTGAAAGAGGGTGCTCAACTCCCTCCCCCAAACATCGTAAGTATGGGGAGGGGCGTTAAAAATTACATTGAACTGAAATAACAATGCTACATATTATAATATACAAAAGTAATATGCATATACATTGCAAAAAAAATTTACAAAAAGACAGCTGGGGAAATTAAATGTTTCCAACACATTTTTCATGCTACGAACATCGAACAATTGTAAATTGAGCACCCACTTAAAATTTGAGTAGGAAACTAAAACTTTTACAGCATAATACTATTAGTAAGTCTGAAAAAAAATAGGGTGTGTCCTGGACTCTAGCTAAAAAAAAGTTTTCTTGAACCACTCTAAGCTTAACTCTTAATAGGTACGTATCCAATTTAATTTATTATTTTTAATTTCATTGAAAGGTAATCTCGTTTCATATATATATATATATATATACTTTGCAAGTTTTTTCTTTTTAAATGTTAATTGCTACTATGACTTTGTTATATTTTGCTTCGGTTTCAATTACATTTATTTAATAAGAGTATGATTTTTTTTTTTTTTTTTGTTTCTTTTAGTAAGATTACTTATTATTCCGAGGACAATTCGTTGAATTCGGAATGTAAACCTTTTCAGAAATTGCGATTTTCGCTTAGATCAGCGCTAAGTGGTGATTTTTTCAAGCCGGTGAGTGATAATGCCGATTTTATTTCCCTAGAGAGAGCCTCTCATAAATCTATTCGAGCTTTATGTTTAAAATGTGATGCGAATGTTCCCTCAAAAACTAAAGAAGTTCAGGTAAACATTTTGAATACTTCGAATTTAATACGCCATTTACAGCGATACCACTCCACTGATACTGTGGCAGAATTCAAAGCTAGTCTTATATCTGCTAGAGAAGAATTCGTTATCACGTACCCCCTCTAACTTGGGAGAATGAACTTTTTTTTTTTTTTTTTTTTTTAAAGAGACAAATCTACACACTTATACCTTGTCTTGAAGGGACGTAGTAAGGCACATCCTGAAAATAGAATACTTCGTTCGAATCTAAAACGTATGATTAATATGCTACTAGAGGTAAAAATTCAAAACTGTCCCAAGTATGGGCACTTGGCTGTACGAAAAATTAGCGAAAATTTTTAGTGTTCATGACCATAAAATCATGATTTATAACTTTTTATGGACTTCTAAAAACTAGGTCCAGTAGTATTCGACTTGGGGCTCCAAATGGTAAGAAGTTCATTTTCGGGTCAATTACTTAGTTTGACACCAATAATACACATCCAAAAACTCGCTAACACCCAAAACTCGAACTGTAGCGAGGTACAAAGAAACATTTATTTATTTATATTGGCCTTTTAAATTGAATTTTTCAGTGAATCCAAGTGTGAATCCAAGTGTGAATCCAAATGGATTCGTATTCATAGATGTGAATCAGAAATGATTTGGATTCATAGGTCTGAATCCGAATAGATTCAGATTCGGATTCATAGGTATGAAACCGAATTTCGTATTCGGATTCACACTAGCAAACATGAATATATTCGAATTCACACTTGCGAATACGAATGTATTCGTATTCGGATTGACACGTTAAGGTGCTGTGAATCAAATTCGGATTCGGATTTACGAATACGAAATCTGCCCATCTCTGCCCTGTAGTGAGGCCACATACATACATACATTCTTTTGAAATTTCAATTGACGTCACAAACTGTTGGAAGCCTACGTTTTACTCCAAAGGAAGAATGGATCGTTTTAGCTCAGTGGTTTCCAAAGTGGTCCACAGGGACCTCCAGGGGTCCTCTGCAGTCTGCAAGGGGTTCATGGAAAACGAAAGAGAAAGTTGAGGGTCCAGGATATGCAAATAGGTGTCCACGATCTTAAATCCTATTTAAGCAAATTTACACTGAAATTTAGACATTTTATAACCAAAAATGCTATAGTGCACCAAACACTGTTTTTATTCATCTGTATTTACATATTACTAATTTATATGAAATAATAATTTAAAGTTGTGCAAAATAAAGCCCTTTTTTTTCTCTCTCTTTTTGGACAGGAAAACAACTTCTGGATTCAATATCCATCAGCACCGGCACCATTATTGTCTCGATCACTACGAATTGTCAGAAAATGAGTTCGATTGACACAGTGTTGATCTCTCACTTTATGGATTTTCTATTTTAATTTAGGGAAGCTGCGAGAGAGCAGGATCTTTTATCTATTTAAATACATCACGAGGATTATCAATCCAGTCAATGAGATTGAAGGATCGAATGTCATGCAACAAGAAGAGCTGATTAGAATAAGCGCTAATGAAGAACTAAAGGTAGTTTAAGAAAGGGTATCATCATTCCTGTGGTTCCAGAAAAACTTACCTATAATTTATCCCACCTTATGGAATATCGCAAGAAATTTTTTTATAGCTTTTTCCATCTTCATACTTCGTGGAAAGAGGTTTTACTGCAGTCGTCAATCTTTTCACAAAAACATGAAACAGATTAGAAATCATTGATCGGGGAGATTTAAGGCTGTCTTACAAATGTAAAGGCAAATATTAAAAATTTGCTATCGCTGCACCAAATTCACCCCTCCCATTAAAGACATTCTTCTTCCCCTTGTTTATACATTTTTTGTGAAAATGTTCTCGGATTTGTGTTTTGTGCCATCGTTATCATAAAATGCCTCTGTGAACGGGTCAAAGGAAACCACTCAATGTTCATTCGAAGGTAAGTAAAATGAAAATTCAGGCCAAAATTTAAGGAGGAAATTTTTCGCAATTACAATGCTTCCTTTAGGTAGACCGGGGCACGATTACGCAGTGCTCTTTTTTCAAAAAAAATTGTAACTGGAGAGCCAACAGTCACAACAGATTGATGCTACTCCCTAACAAATATTCTCACAAGATTTTGAGCATTAGTCGAGCTTCGGTCCAGCATGCAGAAAGAATAATCTCTTTTCTACAAAGTGGAGTAAATTTTGTGTTGAGCATTTTGAAGCTTATTGTGAATAAATAATACTTAGTTAAGAAAAAACAAATCTATAAAAATCAGCAGAGTTTTATCCTTTTTTGAAAATTGTATTTGTATGAACAGAAAATTATAAAAAAAAATTTGCACGTTAAAAGTAAATTCAAACTTGTCGACGGGGCAAGTTTACGTGTTGAACGTAGGAGCACCTTTACGATCGTTCTTACTGTGTCTTACATAAACGTGCTCCTGACACCTTTTTTGCTCCAAACTGTCTCAAACATTTTTAGTATTTTCCGACTATTTCGTTTTGAAAATTACCATTTAATTTTTAATTAAGTTACACATTCGTATCTAAAAGCTTACAATCAAATAGTGCTGTCTTCATCCCCCTTCAGCTTCAACTTTATACAGTATTTGGTCTGTAACAAATTTGTTTTATTTTAGCAATGGGAAGATAATAATGGTAAACACTAACAGAACCACGTTAGATAATAAATATGCATAAACGTGCCCCGTGTCCGGGGCAAATTTACGCAACCGACTTGGACTAAAAAATATTTTTTTTAACGGTTAAAAACACACACTGAGCAACAACTGAATGTACCAATTTTGACTCCATTAACTGCTTTATAAAACCCCATTGTCTAAAAATTTCCCAAGTTAAAACATAAAAATTAAAAAATTCATTGAAAAAAAATCCTCGTAAACGTGCCTCGGTCCACCCTACTATGTAAAAGGAAGTAAAAAAATTCAAATTGCTTCAAAATGTTAATAAAATTTTGGAAAAGCAAAACGTACTTAAAAAGGCTAAAATTTTTATTGATTGAAACTGTAGTGATTTTAACAGAAAATTGTAAACTGTATGTTGAAATTGTATGCAATAGCAGTGAATACAGTAACTGAATGAAAATAATGCTGGAATCGGAGTATTATCATTAACGTTTGGGGGGAGAGATAAACACAAGACGGACAAACATAAGTAACCATTTCATAACCTCCTTTAAAAAAAATAATCACTAATTCAAGACTTTAACTTAACTTTTTTAATCCTGCATTTATTGTTTTTACCGTCATTAATTGGTAATTAGATGTTACCTTTTGTTGCAGGAAATTACATTTTATTTATTATTTATGAACTCATTCAGCAGTCTCTTGTTTGAGGAATACTTTAAGTAATTTTAAGTAAGATAATTTTTTCCTGCTGTTTAATTGGTAAAAATTTGCCGATTACAAATGATCGGCAATGTGACCACTTAATAATTGGTGCATCAAGTAGTCACAAAACTCAATAATTAAGAACAGAAAATCTGTTGATCTGACGTAAGAGTATCCGGCATTCACAGCTCTCAAGCCCGTGATATTGTTACTTTGTTAAGTATTAGGATAATAGATCTTATCTTATTAATCATCACTTTATATATTAATAGGCAAGTCGTTTTCTTTCGATACCGAATTCTCCTCTGTTTGTGAACCGACTTCCTTCATTCGTTTTCTGTTCAGTAGCTATTGCCGACTTTTAGTGTCATCAATAAAAAATTTTGAAATCGGACGTTAATAAACGGAGATATTAATTAAAAACGCATTTTCGTCCTTAATGGCTCTTTCTACGCAAATGGATGGTCCATTTTTTTCACATTTGATATGGGTGGAAAGATCTTTAAAATATACTCCTAACAAAGAAATTGTCAGGGTGCCCAAGGTCCAACAACCTAAATCCACTAGAAAAAAAAGTTATATGCGTTTTTTAATTAGCGAAACTCAAAAATTTTAATTTTATCTCTTTTCCATTGTTGAAATTCATTGTTGGAAGCGTGAAACATTAAGTTTTAATTCATTTTTTAAACCGCTCTTTCTACGCGAAAAATTATTTTAATGCGTCGAATTTGGTATAGTTAAAAAGATGGTGAAAAATAATTCTAAAAACGTTTACCCATCGTTTTATGGCTCAAAAACGGAAACCCGGACTAGGAAAGGAGCTAGAAGCATTTATGTTAGCGAAAATTCATTTTTATTTGCTTTTTTCACGCGACACAGTAAGCGTGAAGAAATTGCTGGATAATATTATGCGTTGCCATATCTCGCTTGAGCATAAAGAAATGAAATTATTGTTTTGGGTAATTACAGGAATTTAAAATATTTTCCTTTTGATTGCGTTTTCGCGATTTAAGATTATTTAACTAAATCATTTTACGGAGTAAGGCATCACCATACTGGTGAGTGAGGGAGGACTTTCAATTTCGATAAAATTACCTTCTTCTCACAATAATACAAGGCCGAATTTAGCTTCATGACACCCCTAGGCAGATTTGAAATCTGCCGCCCCCCCCCCCTACTTACGTGATTTGTCCAAGGTCAATTTAAATACTGAAGAGCACTTTTTTCACAAGCCCATCATAATAGAGAAAATTTAAGACTCGCGAAATATTTAAACTTCATATATTATAATCAAATTTTGATTCTGTTAATAGTAAATTCACAAAATATACAAAACTCAAAATCACCGATAGCTTTATTTTCGTGAAAAAATATATATATGTATGTACTCTTAATACTCCTCATATTAATGTAGTGCATAGTGCATGCACTCCATGTTTTTCCTCTTAAATATTGCAAGTATTTTGATTGCTATTACAATTCGTGTAATCTGTAAGGCATGTTGAATCTATGGGGCTTTAAATCTTCACAAGTCTTAGAAAGTTTTTTTTTTTTTTTTAGTTCGTTTTAAAAGCGTTCAATTTCATTCTAAAACTATTTATTACAATTGTATTCTGTCTTTTAGTATTTGTGCGACTGAAATTTTGTATTCGATTTTAAACTTTCATAAGACAGTGACAACGGCATTTAAATTGATAAAAGCAGAATTTAGTTCACTTTTTCGTTAACAAAGTAACCGAACAAAATTAACTGATCAATAAAAAACACCGTAATTTCAAAATCATTCGGTTTACTTACATTTTTTTTTATCAATATTCAGATACTATACTAAAACAATCAAATTGTGGCGCTTTTTAAAACGTCACTCATAGTATGTAAACTATACGTATTAAAAATTGAAAAAATATTTTGATTCGTTCTAGAAATAAATGGTTTTCCAAACGGAGTAGGTTAACTAACTTACTGAGCAGAAGTAATAATTTTCCAATTCTTAAAACATTCAAGTAATGTTTCGTGATAAACACTTTTAAGGGTATAAGAGGAATAAAATTCTCTTTTTAAACGCAGGAGGAGATAATGGTCACTCAGCCCTTTCAAATCTCAAGGTGAAACTTTAGCTAAAATTGGCGTATTATTACGACGTCCAGTGCTTTCGCATGGACAATTATATGTTGCCGCGAGTAGAGTTCGTTCATTTGACTGTTGGAAATTTTATATTTAACGGCAAAGATCATGCTACTTTTACAAAGAATATTGCTTTTGCAGAAGTTTTAGTTATTAAAGGTGTTTTGCGGGGGTATCGTTTCATTCAGGAAGACTTTCATAATTATGAAATTGGCAAACTTTATCCATTAGTGTCAAATTTTTAGCAACAATGCCCCGAGAAATTTTTTTCTTTTTCATTCGTAAAAAAACAGTAGAGAAATGTCTATTTGCAAGGAGCTGACTACGAATGAAGTCCCTCTTTAAGGTGGGGTTCATTAAATTAACCGTTCGTGACAAGGGAGGGGGGGGGGGAATAAATGACAAGAGGGACATACACTGGGGAAAATGTGACATCAAGCCGTTTTTTTGATAAGAACGTTTGTTAAAAACAATATGACATGTGGCAAAGGGAACGGGGGTATGGTGAAGTGTGAAACTTTGTGATAAAAAGGAGAGGGATAAAAAAATTTGAAAAGGGCATTAGTCAGTTATTCCCTAAACCGTAAACAAATCACAAAGACATTTTTTTTGATAAAATTGCACTATTATTGCGATGTCCAGTGCTTTTGAATGGACAATTTTTAATGTAGCAAGTAGGATTCGTTCATTTAACTGTTTGAAATTTTAAACTTCTTAGGAGGAGATCAAGGCAACTTTTTCAATAACATTAAACTTTTTAGAAGATATATTGTTCATGCAGAAGTTTTACGTATAATCTGAGTTTTCAGCAACATTTCACTCTGGAAGATTTCAATCATTGGGAAATTGGCGCTCTTCATCTATTGGCATCAAATATTTGGCACCAATTGCAGCGTGAGAAATGTTTTTTCTTTGCATACTTAAACAAAGAGTAAGGAAATATATATTTTCATACGGTTACCACAAAACAAGGGCTGTCCACGAATGAAGTCCCGCTTTAAGGTGGGGTTCACGAAATAGTAACAGTTTGTGACAAGGGAGAGGAAAGAAATGACTATAGAGGGACATGCAATGGTGCGAATGTGACAACAAATCTTTTTTTTTATTAGGAAAGTTTATGAAAAATAGATTGACAAAGGTAAGAGGGGCAGGGATATGATGAAGTGCGAAACTTTGTAACAAAGTGGAGAGAGGGTCGAAAATGATGAAAAGTGTGACATCAGCTATGCACCGCCCTTAACCATAAACATGTCTCAAAGACGAACTTTTTTTTAAAAAATTGTACTATTATTGCGACGTCCAGTGTTTTCGAATGGACAACTATAAGTTGCCACGAGTAGAGTTCGTTCATTTGACACTTGGAAATTTATGTTTTTAATGACAAAGAAGCAATTTACTTAGTAATAGACCTTTTATAAGTAATATTTTTCATACAGAAGTTGTTCGTACACTGTAAAAAATCTCGGAAAACTCTCTGAATATATAAAAAAGTTTTCCGTAATACACAGATTCGTACGCCCTCCGCAGTTTTCTGCTATAATCAAAAACGTTTCCCGTATAGCAAGAAAGTAAGAGTCGACGCATGCGCAGCTCACAATTTTATAGTCCAGCAGAAAATCTAAACTGAAACTTTCGAAAGCACGCAATGAAACAAGTGCTGACTCATGTATGCGAAGTAACACTCATCAAGGGGATTAGTAGAAGTTTTGTTCCTCGCATGAATTCACTGAAGATAATTCTAAAGTCTTATATTTTCTTGCATATGTATCGTCATAAGATTGAATTTGAAGCTATGTCACTTATTTTTAAGTACGAAGTGCAAATTCTCGACGCATGCTCGCGGAAGGAATACAAACTGAAATTGAAAACCAAATAACTACCGAGAGGACGCCATGTAAATTCATTGCGTCGCATAACTTGTGTAGGTAATTTACTTTTTTGTTGGATACTTTTCTTCTTTCTACCAAATGGGTAATTTTTGTTGGCAGAATTTTATTCTGTCATAAAAATCACCTTTTTGGTGACCAAAGCCTGCAAAAGACCACCACCGACGAATAGGTAAGTCGCTTTGCAACTCTATTACTTTAAAGAGATTTAGTTCATATAAATCTCGTTAAAAAAAAACTATTTTCTTCAATATTATTTTTTCGTTGTGAACTATTGCAATTTGAAAATATTTTACATTACATAGAACACATATTTAAAGTGCAAGTGTGTCTAGTTTTATTCTGTAAAATTTATGAATTGAAGATTATAAAAAAATTTAAATATGTGTTATTGTGTACTTTGTTTTTATGTGTCAATCTTGGTTAATATTTGGCTATGTATCAAGCATTATGAATTAAATGTCATAATATGCAAATTGTCAGGTTTGATAGTTCGTCTTTAAGGTTGCATGTTTTCATTCTCTTGTAAACAGTGTAGCTAGATTGTATGAAGTAAAAAAAAAAACTATCTCTTGTAATTAGGAACATAGTGCTTCAGTATTATCTAAATGACGATATCTCTTTAAATATTTGCATTAGCGAAACGCTTTAAATTAGTTAAATGTGTATTAATTTATTTAACAAATAGATACATATATGTATTTAAAAGTGTCTTCATTTTTTTCGTTTTACGAGCCTCAATTTTACCAAAAGCAAAAAAAAAAAAAAAAAGACTTAATAAAATAATTTTGTATTTTTACACCATATTAAAGTATTTGACTTATAATTTATATGATACTTTGATTTATAATGTATATGATACTTTGATTTATAATGTATATGATGTTGCTTTTTCAAGGGGGGGTGGGCGCTTCATAGCATTTTATGGGTGCACCATCACTTTTATGGTGGGAGAGGGGTTATTCTCGTATATATGAAATGGAATAATCATGTAATAGAGTTCAATGTTTTAATAAATAAAATATATAATGCATTTTGTGCACACTGTAAAAATAAAATCAGTAACCTATTTTGAATAAGTATTTATATTTGTGATGAGCTGGAAAAGGGCAAGAACAGAAGAATCAACCCGAATGGTTCCAGCAGGGGGACTTGGTGTCATATTTAAATTCATCAATTTCTCTGTTGGTACTTTTCGGTACACTTTGTTCGTCAGAGAAATTGACTTGAGGTGAACGAATTCCGGAACGCGAAGGGTAGGTAAGTCCTGTCAAATTTTATCCGAAGATAAAAGCTACCAAGTTTGATACAAGATATGTTTTTAAGTTCTGCATTAAAAATACAATATGTTGATAGTTTTGTCTTGAAAATATTGAGAGAAAAACTGAAGTTTAAGATTGTTTAACAAACAATCCGCACTTTTCAGAAGGTACCCCCCCACTCCAATTCCCCGACGATTTTGTGATTAGGAATGAAACTACTAGATTATTTCATAATTTTTCAAAAATTTATAACTGTGCATATGTTATGCTGTTAACCATGCTATTTGTCATTAGAAATTTCAAAAAAAAAAAAAAAAAAAACACGAATAATTCTAAAATTGCTTGTATTATTGCTCTTAGATATGAAAGAATTGAAACTGATATGGTATGCAATACTATAATAAAGAATTATGTTTTAGAAAAAATCACGGAAAAAGGATTCCGAAATTCTCGGAAACGTTTTTAAAAATTGTTTGGAGAATTCCGAAATACTCGGAAACGTTTTCGAAACTTTCATGAACCACAGCTGCACAGAATACTCAGAAACATTTCTGGAAATTACGGAAAGAGGATTCCGAAATACTCAGAAACGTTTCTGAAAATTACAGAAAGAGGATTCCGAAATACTCAGACACGTTTCTGGACATTACAGAAAGAGGATTCCGAAATACTCAGACACGTTTCTGGACATTACAGAAAGAGGATTCCGAAATACTCAGAAACGTTTTTGAAACTTTCATGAACCACAGCTGCACGATATACTCAGAAACGTTTCCGGATTTTTTTTACAGTGTATAAACTGAGTTTTGATGCTTCATTTCATACGAGAAGATTTCGAAAATTGGATAAATGGCGATTTTTATCCATTGGTGTCAAAATTTTTGTTTCCAATGCCATTGCGAAAAATTTATCCTTTGCATGCGCAAACAAAGAGTAGGGAAATATCTATTTGCGTAGGGTTAGCGCAAAGCAACATGGTATCCAAAATATAATTATTCAAGCCAAGAATTTGACGACCACACCAACTTTTCAATGGGGTTGTTTTCTTCAGTCAAAAGTACTACTTTTTGTTACTAAATTGATAGAATAAGCAAAAGAAATAACGTTATTTTTTATTATTTTTTTAAATGTTTGATTTTGGAAATAAAGCGTGGTCTTTATAACATTACAAGTGATGTACTTTGGTGCGCTGCTCCATTGCCGCTCTAAATGTTTACGTTTTGTTATCAACCGCGTTTCCAGGTTATGATATTTTGTGCTTTGAGCGAACGGCATCAGTGAGCATTTCATCGCTTTTGATGCCATGTGCAGAAGCATAAAAAATGAATTTTAGTTTGCGCACCGATTAAAAAAACTACTAAAAAATATTAAATTTTTTCAAATCATTTAAAAAATGGTTAAAACCTATGTTTTTAAGCATGCTCTTTCAGAAAAAAATACTTTTAAAATTTCGAAAACGACCCCATTTCTGAACTATCCCTTTTAATCCATTTATTTTGAGATTAACAGACAAAAAGCAAAATTGGAATAAATTATTACTGTTAAATCTTACTCTGTAGTAAACATGAGTAAGAGTAGAAACAAAAATCTCGGAAATAGTTAAATTCATACAAGTTTTATCAAATATTCATTTATGAATATGGTCGAATTTCGATCACTGGGCGAACACTAGTTATTATTTAGTGAAGTGCCTTAGTGCCGCCCCAAATTTGCTCAGTTTTTATTTCATCGTTTACTTCTAATTGTGTGAAGACTGTGGACCTTAACGGCAAAATTGCTTGATCATTTTATTTTATTATTTACTTTTTTTTTCTTCTTGGCAAATCTATGACCCGATGCCACCATAATTTTGCTTGGTTTTTATTTTATTTTTTATTTTTTCCCCTGGGAAGTCTATGCCTTAATTTTTCTTGGTTTTTATTTTAGTTCCCTTTTTTTCCCCTTGTAAAGCCTGTGCCACCACAACTTTTCTTTCGTTCTTTTTAGCCTACTTTCCCAGTAAAAGTCAGAAAAAGAAGAAAAAAGCATGAAAGAAGGCTTAATGCATCTTTAAAATATAGCGAAAAAAAAAAGTCAAAAATAAATAAAGTAGTTAAATAAATATCGAAAAATTAAAAATTGGAAAGTAGGGTATTTAGATGAGGAAAAATGTCTGTCGGTCTGTCGGTCTGTCTGTCCCCCCCCGCCCCCCCCCCCCCCCCCCCCCCCCCCCGTAATAACTTTTGAATGAATAGTGCGATTCGGACAAACTTTTTTTTCGTTCGAAAGATCTCGGCGAGGACACCTCATCCCCATATTTCACTTTTTGATTTGAACTATTTTTTGTTCAATTTTGAACAGCTCAAAAAAACTTAAATTAGCGCCTACGGGGAAATTCAAGGCAATTCCGAACTGTGAGGCGAATTTGCTTCAAACAAACTTTGTAGGAAAAAAGCTTTTGATGAAAAACTTGTGTATAAAATATATTTTTGATTTGAACAATTTTCCGTTCAATTTTGAACAGTTCAAATCCCTTAACATTAGCGCCTACAGGTAAACTGAAAGTCAATATAGATTCCGTACTTGAAGGCGGATTTTTTTCAAAAAAATTTTGTTGGAAATAGCTCTTGACGCCAAACTCCAGACTCCGAGAATTTAGGGGCACCTGACTCCAAATCCGAATCCTGAGCCCGACAGTCAATCGGACTCCGACTCCCCGACTTCGACTCTGACTTCGTAGCTTTGGCAAAAATTAGTACAAGGAGGACAAATGACTGACTCCGATTTTGGATATTCGTCTCCGACTCCTGTATCTCAAAATGAGATTGACTCCGACTCCGACTCAGCAGCTATGGTTTTAACTGTGAAATAATTATTATTGATATGATTTGTTTTTATTTTAACGCTAAAGTTTTAATTTAGGTATTCTGTTTTCGGTGAATAAACTCGAAGTCATTTATGTTTCTACATAAAGATAGGCGCAGACGATTTATTTAATTTATTTATTTATTTTTTATTTATTTATTTATTTATTTATTTATTTTTATTTTTTATGTTTTTTGACAATGAAAAATATTTCTAAGTTGACATTTTATGGTTTTTATTTATCTTGGTAAGTGCATTAATTCATTTAAAAATTTATTTTTGGCAACAGGGGAAAAAGAAAAGTTTTTTTTTTTTTTTTTTTTGATAAGATGTATTTATTTTAATGAGCTTATTAATTTTAATTATTATTTTTTCGTTTTGAAAGCTGTTAAAGATTTTTTTTTATGGAAAAAAGTGTATTAGCTGCTTTGTTTAAAAGGTGCTGCTATTTTATTTGTTCGTTTTTTTATTTATTATTTATTTTTTTAATTTTACGCATCTAATTTTTTTAGATGAGCGAGGAATATTTTATTCCTAAAATTAGCTTAAAATATTGGAAAAATATGCTTGAAACAATTTGTGATTTTAGCTATTTTTGAGAATATTGATCAGGTACTAGAAAGTAGTATGGGTATACGGGAAAGTAGGTTCGTATAGCTCTAGACGGGACTTCTTATTTCTAAAAGTAAAGCTTGTGATTTGATAAAGCTCTAATTTTGCCAAAGTTTTTTTTTTCTTTTCTTTTTCTTTATTTGTTTCGTGGGAATCCTTTGCCTCATGCCGCCCGAATTTCGCTTTTTTTTCTTTATTTTTTAAAATAAAGCTTGCGTTTTGATGGCGTCCCAATTTTGTTTGTTTTTTACTTTAGTTTTGCTTTTTAATCGTACAATCTTCGAAGTAATTATGTTGTTTTATCAGTGGAAGTTTATTCTGTTTAAAAATGAAGTAGGTAGGATAAAAAAAAATGACACAGCTTTACAAGAGAAGAAGCATAGAAAAGCTGGCAGATCAGATCAATTCCTGAACAGGTTTCTCTCTACTTTTCAGATTATCGATGGGATGCAATCATTTTCTTGTCATTAGACTTGAGAGTTTGTTCCTAATGAAAAGCACTTTTTTTTTTAAAAGGAGAGTTTTAAATGAAAAATTATCAAAAAACTTTGCTACAATATGAATATAGTAAAAAACTTACGTAAATAAAGCACAAAATCTCAAGAAAAAATACAACATATAGCTATTTCAAGGCTACAATGGAGCCTCTTGATCAGTGTAAAAAAAAAAAAAAAAAAACTCAGCACACAACAGGAAAGTCGTGCAAGAACTGACTGAACAAAAGTGAAAATGTTTATTGCTACACAGTATATATAAACGGATGGTTGTGTGAACAATTTCAGCAGAAAAATGATTTATTGTCACACAGAATTTGGTAGAGAAAAGCATATTAAAGCAGTTTTTGAATCTCAGAAAAAGTCAGTTGCGTCTCAACTTCTAGTTCAAAAAAAAAAAAAGAATCGTTCTTAATGGAATTTCGACGTCGATCTTGAAAAACATTGCCGTGTTAAGCACAAAAGTCGTATCTGCAACTTTTTGTCAAAATTGAGTTATTGTCACCAGGTGATTCTTTGTCACATATTTTAACCTAGTACATTGTTTTATGGTCTTTTGTCAATGGGAAATATTTTTAAAAATATTCTGAAAACATTTCATCTGAATCAAATGCATGTAGGCACACAACTTTAAACGGCAATTTCTCATTTTGAATTCAGATGCAGATACCAACTTTGCGCTTAGCACGGCAGAACAGTATTTTTGTCAAATTTACCTGCATTCTTTGCGTCACTTTTCGTGAATTTTCAGAGCTTTATTAAGGTTTTTAGGTTATCAACTTCTGGGCTCTGGTTATTAGGAATTTAAAAGTTTTTTCTCTTGTTTGCTAATCGCAATAGGATGAAATTTACTTGTTTCCTTGATGGGTGAACTCAGAAGGGAGGGGCGACTCTACAAGAGTATACTTTTGGGAGATGAGCATCGCTGAATGTAGGACATGTAATTTTCCTAAAAATGACGATGCCCATATTCAAGTCATCACCAGAATGGACTCCTCTTGAACTTGATGAAACACTTTCCCATGACATTTTAATGGAACCAAATCATTAGACTCCAGTTTCACTTTTTCCCATGTCAAACATGAAGAATTAACTCGTGGAACCCGACACTCTTCAAACTGACATCCAACCATTTCTGCCTGAAGTCACTTGTCATCTTGCCCCTCCTCTCATTGCCAATCACACCATCACTCATTTCGAAAATGTGTGACCAACTCCTCCTCCAATCCATCTGGAATGATGACAGTGCGACTCCGCCTCACTGTCACCACAACCCGCCCCCTTTTCAGCATAATGAGCCTCCATCACGCAAAGCAGAAACCCGAGTTCCGACCGGCTCCGAAGTAGTGCGACATTTGCCGAAGCAAGACAGGCAGCCAGCAAGTCCAAGAAAGATTCGACTGGCCTTCGTCTTTCTTTTATCTTCCGACCCGTCACATCAAGGAAGCCAGGTAGGTCAGACGAATTCACAACCTTCTCCTGTTACTAAACTGTTGCTTCGCCGCAGGCCCTGGTACTTTCCCTTATCGTCTGTTTGTTTGTTTGGGGTTTGGTTTTTTTGACATCGATTTTTATCTACCATTGGAGGGGACGGCAACATGGGAGTAGATGCGCTCTAAAGCCGTGTTCATTATCTCGAAGCTGTGGTTTATATTTTGCCTTTTTTTCCTTTCTGTTTTTTGTTTATTTTTCTTTCTGATAGGAGGTCTTCTTTACTTTCTGTAACATAAACAGAAAAAAAAAATCTGCAGTGAAATAATATGATCAAACTATTGTTATTATTATTATTATTTGGAAATAAAATATTTACAGAAAATTTGTTAGATTTGTCTCTGTATATCAGAAATAAGTTCAGTCAAAATTTTGTGTGTGTTTGGAGCTCTGTGATTTTCAAGAAACCCCGTAGCAAAGTGATTCCCAACCGTCAACCCTATAAGCGGATATTAGCAATTACGTATCCCCATAAACGTTTTCCCTAAAAATGAATTAGCTATTGCAAATTACGAAAATAAATAATAGTTTTGATTTTAACTTTTACCATTCAGATAAAGAAAACACCTGTTTAGTAGCAATTTGTTATAAAATAAAGTTGCAGACAATGAGATGGTTCATATTAAGTTATTGTTTTGATATAACAATTTGTTTAATAGTTGTCGTTTTGACCTGCGTACTTCGGAAGTCGAAGTTAAGCTTATTATATATTTTTTTATCTATCACTTATGCTTATCGATTAGGTAGATTTGATGTGCATGATATTTTCTCCACAATATTTTGTGGTACATGATTTTTTTTTCTTTTAATCACATCATGATAAAGTTCTTATAGTTAACGTTTCAAATATTGACTGAGTTCAGTGCAGTATTTATATATTTAATACTAGTAGTCATGTCTTGACTTTAAGCACCAAGTAAAATTTATCAAGTACATGCGGAGTAAACTGAATTATGTCTCAAAGTGAACAGTTTGCTTCATTTATTTATTCATTCAAGCAATTAATTTACTACTTGTTCATTTATTCATTAACTTATTCATGAATCCAATTAGTAATTGATTTACACATTCGTTGTTTTATTCCTTTCCGTATTCATTAATTACATTAATTCTTCATTTATAGATTTATTCATTTGTTCATTCACTTATTTATTCATTATTCACTACTTTGTTCACTCATTTATTTAACAATTCATTCGTTACTGTATTTGGTTATTATTTTTTTCATTTATTCGTATAAAGAAATACTTTAATTATATTTCAGAAAATACTTTAGCTCTCACATTGCCCCATACATGAAGCAAAGTGATAATTTTACACTTTAATTTGAAGGTACACATTTTACTTCTAAAAACAAAACGAAACACCATTAAAAAAAAAAAAGTTAAAAAAAAAAAAAAAAAAACGCTTAATCTTTTATGTACTGTAATATACAAAATTACTTCCCAATTTATTATTCGCAGATAACAATAATGCCAAAGGCTCTATAATAGTATGCCAGCAAAATTTGGATTGTAGCGTTTTTCCTAACTTTTAACAATAGAACCCAAAGAAGAATTTAAAATGGGAGCTTTCTTCTGCTAGTTTCGTTAAATTTCTTTCTTCTCCCCCCCCCCCCCCCCTCAATCGATACAGCTAGTTTTTTGTTTACTAAATCAACAGAGTTTTGCAAATTTGCTAAAAAGGTGTTATGAATCCATTTTGATCATTTTTGGAAAATGCTCGTCAATCTGTAAATATGGTATGCATGTGCGTAAACGTTTTTTTTTTTTTTTTTTTTTTTTTTTTTTGACTCGGGGAGGGGTAGTATACTTACTGTATAACTTCATACCATATGACTTAAAAACAAAATGCATTTTGGTACTATAGATATTATATTCCCATGAGAATTGGTGTTAATTAGTATTTTGCGCCAATCTCTACAACTAAAAAAAGAAAAGGGGGGGTTGCTAATCAAATATTTTTTTATTGTTGTACGTGACTGCTACATCTTAAGCAGCAATACAAGAATTACGTAAACAGTAGTTTAAGAGCGATGGGACAGCTGCATTTGTATGCCTACATAACATATGAAAAAATTTTCCTAACTTGTTCCAATAGATGTATTGGCTTTAAACTCTTGCTGCTACATTTACTGGAACAGTTAGAGATAATTTTCACGTGGTATTTCGTCAAATATGTGCAACTGTCCCACCTCTCCCGGTTCTCCATCTATACTATACATATGGCCCCCTCTGATGCTTGGAGCTGATGGTTGTTGTCGAAGATCCTGTACTGTAAATGTACGTTTACTACCCTACTACGTTTTTAAACAAAACAATTATTTGTACGACACAAATATGATTAGAAGCAGGAGCGTGCACAGAGGGGTGGGAGGAGAGGAGACGCCTGCTGGCCCGGGCCCGAGCCTGAAGGGGGCACAATATTTTTAAAACTAGGGGGGAAACACAGGGGTAAACAATATGGAGGGGGCCCAGACAAGTCATCTGTGACGGGCTCCAAAATTTCTGTGCACGCCCCTGGGCGAGAGGTGGCTCGTGCCGTTATCATGGATTTTAGGTGCGGTTTTTCTATGCTTCAAAAACTTTACTTGCGAGTAAAATCATTAGTTTATGAATTGAATAGTATTTAATTATTTTTTAAAAGGCATTTTTATTTTTACTGTTGCTGTAAGAGGTGCGAAAATATTTCATTGCAAAATTTGCGGATTTGGACCGTAGTCCTAGTTGAAAAGTGATTTGTAGGCCTCTTACAGAGTGCCAAAAATAAAACAAGGGGCAAAATAGTCATTTTTTTAAAATTCAAAGTTTGAATTTACCCCTAACGAGCTGATGTGTGTCTCACATGACTTCCTTTTACACCAATTTAATGTCATATTCCCATTATTGCTAATTTTAATGTGATTCAATAGTTTACTCTCTAAATATCACCAACAGTGGCCAAATTGAAACCAGATTTTTTTAAAAAAACGACAAATTTGTCGCCAAGTTGGTAACAAAACTTAGCGATCAAAACACTGGCGATATATCGCCAAGTGTCCGCCAAATTGTAACACTACTTGAGTTTACATCGAAATAAACAATGATTTCCCCCCAAAAAGGGGCAAAAGACCCCCTTAAAAACACCCGAATGCAACTAAAAGGAGAGGTGCAAAACTAGAACCCACTAGGAGTCTACGTACTAAATTTCAACTTTCTAGGACACATCGTACTTGAGTTATCGCATACATACGCATACATACGCACATACATACGTATCAGACGTCACCAGAAAACTCGTTGTAACTTACTCGGGAATCGTCGAAATGGATATTTCGCGTGTCTATACGTTCTTAGGCACTTATCCACGTGTGGTCGAGTTGAAAAAAAAAACTCAACATTCATTCGGGGGTAAGCAAAATGGAAATTAAGGTCGATTTTTGAGTGACATTTTTTTTTGCGAAAAACTGCCTTTTTTGTAAATGGAAGTAAAAAAGGAAGCAATAATACTGCGCTGAGACTGCTCTCGTTAGAATCGGAGCCATCAGATACTATATCAAGTGTCGCGATCACTCATATTTTCTCCTCATACCAAATGCATTTTCACCAAAGATAATCCGGTAACAAGTAGAACTTTTATTCTGCATCTTTTTTATCTGAAAATTGTCATTTAAGATTAATTTATGTTTTCCGTACGCGTCCTTTTCCGTTGTCCCAAAACAAACTATATTTACATAAGCGATTAAGAGCGAGAGACAATAAATTTGAATGCGATGGAAACAATCTTTGATGTCCTTATTTGCATGTATAATTATAAGAATAATTCTGATTTGTCTGTGACCTGGTAAAGCTCTGACGTCACCAACAATAAAATTGCACCATACCACTGCGGCACGTTAAATAGCGTTACTCCATTACTTTGTACTTAAATTTCAGTAACATACAAAGTTTTTGAAAAATATTCGACTCATTTTTAAAATTCGTATTGAAAAGCAACAAAATGTCGGATGAATTTACGGTTTGTGCTATAATACTTCACAGGTTTAGGAATTTTTAATGACACATCGTAAAAAAAGGAAAAAGGAAAAAAAAAAAGTGTAATTATATATATGAGTAGGTAATTGCTGTATCGTCAGAGAAAGAAAAACAAACGTCATGTAAAAGTGTTTAATAGAGTGGTTCGAAAAAATAGTTTTTTTTTTTTTTTTTTTTTAAATTTCGGAAGCGCGTTAGCTTTCAAAAGTTGTAGTTTGGTATCGTCAATTGGGGGAAAAAAGAATTCCAAGTTGACATCTTCAGTTCGCGCATGAGGCTAAGTTTGAAAAAATGTTAAAAATTGAAATTTTCAGAAAATAATACAATTAGTTTTTTTTTTACATTTTTTCGTAATGCAACAGCCCTAAATTGTCATTATATTGCGTTGTTTTAACCCACGCCTTCACGCCTTAAAGTAGACTAAAATCTTCTGCCCAAAATCTAAGGCGTATGAGCAAACTAAAGATCTTATGTAAAAGCTATAAAATATTTTTTAGGTTCAAACTACGCCATATACTGGCCATTTATGGCTGTTGCATTATGAAAAAAATATAAAAGAAACTAATTTTGTTTCTTCTAAAAATTTCAATTTTTAACACATTTTTTCAAACTTTCAGCTACTTGCGCGAACTGAAGATGTCAACTTCGAATTTTTTTAAAAATATTTTTCCCCAATTGGCGATATAAAACTACTACTTTTGATAGATAACGCGATTCTGAATAAAGAAATCGAGTTTTTTGACCCACCTTGTAGTGTTTAATCATTTTATTAAACAGAAAGCAATAATTTTCATTACCAGAGTTCAATTAGTTCAATATATGCACCCTATGTTGCTTGAACCCGAGCCACATCTAAACGGTACTCCCGTTCATCCCATGTCAACTAACGGTGCACACTGAACCCTGGTAATGAAAGGTATTTTTAGTAAGTTACCGCCCTATAGCCAAGGCTAAGGCAAAAATACATGAAATACACCACCAGCTCAGTCAATTCCAGCCGAAGACTGCAGTTTCGTGCTTATTAGCACTCATCAACCCGGCATAAGAGTGACTGAGCTGGAGGTGGAAAACCTCTTAAGGAAGCCAAGAGTGCGAAACAAACTGGTAGCTAATATAGAATTAGCAGACCAGACGAGTGACCGAAGCAATGGTTCGGTTCAACTCGTCCACATAAGACGAATCTATATGAATAAGGGAGAAAAGTAAAAATTTGATGCGCGTATTCGCTCATTTGAATGAGACTCTGCACCTGCAAAAGCTGACATCGGTAAAAAATCATAGATTCGTCCATTTCCGGCTGTAAAACGGATGTTTGTCTTTCCATACAATCCGTGGTCAAACAGTAATGAAAGGTATTGCTTTCTGATTATTAAAACTGATTAAACACCTCACATGGCGTTTGTTTTCCTTACTCTGAGGATCGAGCGATTACGTAATGGGGTCTTTTCCGAAACTTTAAAGGTTTTTTTTTTCTGGAAGAAAATGCTCAAAAACTTAGGATTTGACCATATTTTAAATAATTTAACAAAGTTGAATATTTTTCAGCAATTATTTTAATCGGTGTGCAGATTGAAATTCAATTTTTACGCTTCTGCACTACTGTATGTCATTTTTTTTTTTTAAACTTTTACTTGCACATTTAGATTGCTCTGCATTTGCACCCGAGAAATTCCTTTCCAGTATTATTTTTAAAAAATATTAAGGTTTAGCTACGGGAAACGAGTTTAAAAGTTTGAAAAAAAGGCAAAAAATGGCAATTTCCAAAACTAATTCATGAAAATAACAAAATTTAAAATTCTTGTTCTAAAACCAATCAAATGCTTCCTTTTAATACTCTTTTCACAGATCTTTATGATTAACTACACTCCTTTACAATTTTTACTGCGCGAATAAACCGTACATTTTCGTTAAATTAACCAAGAATCGAATTTGTTACCATTTCTCGTACATTTCAATATTTCTCCTTTTATTGTCCAGTATATTTTTTCTCTCAATAAATGTGCACTGTGAATCTCTTTGTTGGAAATGCAAATATGTTTTATTGCATTAACAACCGAGAACCCACCACAAGGAGGTGGTTGCAGTTCATGCTCTACTCTGCCCTTCCCATCCACCCAACCAAGAAGGAGTCATTACAAGACTTACATTTACACTTACTGCACGATTTTAAACGAATTTTAATGTTTAGACCAGGGTAAGTTGTACTAATGATTCAGTTTTGGTTTTATAATGGTAAGTATAAGGTTGCTCTTCCATTTCTTGCGTCTACCTAATCTTTTGCCTCGTATGCCTTTCTCTGATGCTTTACATTTTGACTGCCGCTCACTGCCATGACCAATAACAAGTTCTCCAAATTGGCATAGTAGACATTTCACATTCCGGCTACTGACTGGCAAATTAAAACTGATTAAGGAGCAGGTAAATTGGTATTCAGAGAAGATTTGTAAGAAAGACATTATACTTGTGATCATCAATGCTTAACACTGACTCAAAATTCAACGTCAAACCTGTGCTCAAAAGTAGAAACGTGTTTAAAGTCATATAGTAATCGTAAATACGTAAATAGTAACTTAGCTGGGTGGATGATGGGAAGGGCAGGATGGAACTAGAAATGCAGCCACCTCCTTGTGGCTGCGGGGGCCTTGTGGGTGGTGGGGTTGTTAATGTACTTGAAATATAATTGTATCTCCAACAAAAAGCTGCATAGTACACATTTATACGGAAAAAAATTATAACTGGACTATAAAAAAATATTGTGATGTGCAGAAAAAGCTAAAAAAAAAAATCAGTTTTGGTTAATTTCATGAATCTTTACGGTTTATGCACGAACTAAAAGCTGTAAAGGAAAGTAATAAATCAATAAGACACTCGTAAAGCATTTCTATGGTATTAGAACAAAAATATGCATTTATATTTTAAGTACTTGTATTTAGACTTTTGGAAAGAAATCCCGGGATTATATGTGAATTATGTTTTTGCAGTAGCTAAAATTGTTTTCCCCAAACTTTTCTCTTTGTACCTATCAATTCAAAATGGGTAAATACACAGGAAAAGATACATTCCAATTCGAAAAAAAAAAAAAAAACATGTATTTTCATGTCATACCCTACGACAGTCAAAATATAAAGGAGTTGAATTAGGGAAAGGCATATTAGAAGCAAAATACGCAACAGATGGATTGATAAGAACAATTTTATACTTCTGATCATAATGCCGAAACTGAATCATAAGTACAACTTCACACCTTGATCCCAACATTGAAATTCGTTTAAAATCGTACAGCACGTGTAATTGTAAGTCTTGTAATGATTATCCTTCTTGGTTGGGTAAATGGCAAGGGCAGAGTGGAACTTGTGAAGTGAAGCCACCTTCTTGTGGTGGGTTCTCGGTTATTAATGCAATAAAACATATTTGCATTTACAACAAAGAGATGCACAGTGCAAATTTATTACGCAAAAGAATATACTGAACCATAATAGGCGAAATACTGCTTTGTACGAAAAATGGTAAAAAAATCGATTTTTGGTTAATTTCACGAAAATGTGCGGTTTATTCGCGCAGTAAAAACGGTAAAGGAATGTAGTTTATTATAAATATGTGTGATAAGAGAGTTAAATGGAAGCATTTGAGTGGTTTTAGAACAAGAATTTCAAACCCTTGTGCACAGCGCAAATTATCATAACCTGGCAACGTGGTTGACAGCAAAGCGTAAACATTTAGCTCGCCAATGGAGTAGAGCGCTTAAGTACATCATTTGTGACGTCATAAAGACCACGCCTTATATAAAAAATTGACATTTAAAAATTCTAAATAAAACATAACTGTTGGGAAAATAAAAGATTTTTCTGGCTCCATGTTATTTTTTTGCTCATTCTATCAATTTCAGTGACTGAAAGTAGTACTTTTGACTAAAGAAAACTACCCCGTTGCGTTTTTTTTTTTTTTTTCAGTGTCATAATAAATTTGTGAACCTCTCGGAATTTTTGGCGCAAGCCGCATATTCATGACCTTATTGCTTTTCTATGAATGTTTTTTAATGTGTCAAGGACTTTTCGGACGCCCTGTGTATCATTTTTGAAGCAATCGTCATTCCGATTTTCGAAATTTAACAAATTTAAAACAGTGAAATGAAATTTTCTTTCATGTGATAACAACAGTTCCCGGGAAAGATTAAAATTTATTAATCATACGTTTCAA
Source organism: Uloborus diversus (assembly GCF_026930045.1). NCBI lineage: Eukaryota > Metazoa > Arthropoda > Arachnida > Araneae > Uloboridae > Uloborus > Uloborus diversus. The sequence continues at coordinate 110,463,766 of NC_072732.1, read as the reverse complement.
ATTAATTTCCCTTTTTAAATAGAAGGTATAATTTTTGATAACATTTTTAGCGATGTTTTAGCAGCGTAGAAGTGTTTTGAAATTTCTCGGTAATTTTAACTGTTGACTTACCTTTGACAAGTTGAGAGTTCCATGGTTATATAATTATGTACGAGTATTACAATGGTTATTGTACTTCACGCTGAATCTATTTTTGAACGTAAATGTAATATGTGAGTAGAGATGTAAAATTTCTGGAAATTTGGAAGTGGTGTAAAAAAACCGGTTTCTTACCAGTTTTTTTTTCGGGAAAAATTGGAAAGAATGGAAAAATTGATTTTTTTTTGTAAGTAAAAATAGGGTTTAATAGCTCTGTGTTTCTTGGAACATATAAAGGGTTAAGCATTAAGAAATATATGCAATCCACACATATCTTCTTTTTCTGCTTGACAGAAATACACATAAAGATAAGTTTAATTAGAAGAAAAAAAACTTTTTGTTCTATAACTAAGAGCTTTCTTGGTCAAACACCAGATATAATTCAAGTCGTCGTGCAACCAATAATATTGGGTAAAATCTGTCTAATCATAATAATTACATTTTCTATTTAAGATTGCTTTTGAAACTTGAAATAATAATTGCAGTTTTTGACTTTCAAACATGATTATTATTCAGTAAATTACCGCCCATTTCACGTATGATTATTATTGTTTGAAATAAAAATAAGTATGATTTCCCTTCCTTACAATGTAACTTTACTGTCTGAAAATGAAAGCTATTGAGTTTTGATTTTTTCCAATCCAATCTTAGTACAAATCAAAACTAAAATGGTTTTTCTTTTTCTTTCCAACAGAAACCCCAAACCAAAACAGCGTAATGGTTTCTAAAGATGAACCAAAACTTAAACTGTAGTTTCAGTTTATTCATACGGCCGTGCTAAGCACAGTAGTAAAAGTAGTCACACCTGCACTTTTGAACAAAAATGAGTTATTATAACCAAGTTTCTCTCTATTTCGTATTTTACTTAATAAATAAACTGTTTTGGGGTCATTTGATCAGGATTTTTTTTTTTTTTTTTAAATTATGAAAAAAAAAAAAAAAAAGACATCTGAATCAAATATATGGAAGAGGCAAACTGTAAAACACAATATCTCAGCTTGAGCTCAACTGCAGATTCCACTTTTGTGCTTAGCACGGCAGTATACAGGGAGCGGCAAAAAAAAAACACTGGGACAAAGATTACATCATCGAATGGAAGTAAAGTAATTTCACTTTACTAAGTGGCTTATTTATTTTTGTCTCTCACTTTATTAGAAAATAATTTACAACATATCTCCTAGTTTATGTATAGTTATTCGGTTTTCTTACAATTTTAAGCAAAAGACCTGCTATTTTAAAGTTGTTTAACCAAGTAGAACTACAGTTTGTTTGCTTGTTGTGCCACGGCAAATAGTATTTGATGCTGTATGACACCCAAAGTGGTTTGGAAATGACAGTCGATGTCCGGAAAGTGTACAAAAACGATCAGTAAACATTTCAGTTAATCGTTAGGTCATCCAAAAGTGAGTTCAATGAAATCCTTGGGTTTCCCACGAGAGAAGTCATTCGTAGGATGGGAATTTGTGACCGATAAGAGTGACTAAGGGAAAAAATAGTTCAAACAGAAGTTTTACGAGTTCCAAAAAGTTCATGCATTCGTATGACTCCAAAGATGCCAGAAACGTTTGAGACGGGCCGCAAGTCCACGCTGGAGAGGTACCTTTCACTGATTTACCGTTCAACCAGCTCATAACCCCCAGAACAATAAGATTTGTTTTGTAGCCACTCCAAGCATCTTAGAAAATGTTAAACATCGCCAAAATCCGAAGTCAGGATTTATTTGTGATTTAATCAGCACAAGCGTCAAATAATCTCTCTCTCTCTCTCTTTTTTTATTTTTTTTTGTGGATGTGAGGGCCATTAAATGAATCACAAAAGTGTAATAGAAGGACATTTTAGAAGCTGTTGTACTGTGAACCTTAGAGCACTTCAGTACAGCAATGTGGACTGGACATTTCAATTTGACACCACACCGGTTCATACAGTCAAAAAGACAAGAGTGGTGCAAGGCGCACTGTTTTTGACATGTTATCATCTTAAGAGTGAACGCTCTACTCGCTAGATCTCAATTCCATTTATTACATTGTATGCGTGTTTTAGAGTCAAAGGTCTACCCTAAACTTCACATAAGTTTGTACTCTTTGCTTTATAGAAAATAGGATTGATTACAAGATTTGCGGGTCTTGAACGAAAATTGCAATAAGCAGTTGCACCTCTGTATTACTTCAAGAGGCGGCTAGTTTGAAACCACTTAATTTATTGATTGCTAAAAGTTTTATCATATTGTTATTTTTTGTTATTTGTTAATTTATTTATTTCAAATAAAGTTAAATGGAAAATTGCTTGCCGCACCCTGTACATTTGGTTCGCACAGTCAGCAGAAACATAGTTCTGTGATTAAAGTTCTGTGATACTTGTTTATTTTATGAAGAAGGAAAATAAATTCTTCACTAAGGATATTGGTTTATTTATTTATTTATTTATTTATTTATTCATTTATTTATTTATTTATTTATTTATTTTTTGCAAAAAGTACTAAATGTTTTTTGATCTATATGCAAATTATATTATCGTACAATAACTTACATTATCAAAGTTAGACAGTATTTTAACATACAAGAAGAGGGTGGGGGAGGAAATTGCATCAGAATTCAAGGATGAAAAATTTATAATCACTTTTTGCTGAAAATTTCAAATAAAACTTCCTAAAAGATTTTAAAAAATATATTTTTTCCATTTTTCCGGAGTGGAAATAAACCCCTTCGGAATAAAACGGTTTTTCTCCGAAAATTTCCGTTTTTTTCCAACTGTTTTCATCCCTTTATGTGAGTGAAAAATCTACCTCAGAGTCAGACTGAACCCAAGTCCCAAAATTGCGATTTTCCGTTATGTATGAGCCTATTCCCCATCGAGCCATCTGAACGTTTTTCTTTAAAAAAAAAAAGAAAAAAAGAAAAAGAAAAGAAAAAAAAATCTTTTTCAATTTTTTATCTGGAACAAAAGATCCCACATACCATCCTTTGCATGCGCCAGAAAAAAAAGTTATTCCTCTCTGTTGTAAAATTATCATAATGTGACTTACGTCCTTCGGGCTCTAAGGACATATTCCTCGTTATAAAACGCATGATTATTTTATTTCATTTCTATCAATTTAAGAAAGCCAGTATTTAGGCTTGCTTATCACAAAAAAACATTGAGTTCTGGTGCGAGAGATGTGAAATAGAGGTTTTATAAATGAGTAGCAAAACTAAACTAGTGAGAGAACTTTATGAGCCAAAATATCTAATGTCAAAATATTTCGCGCTGCGCTGATGGCATCAGTGAATGGCATTTCATCACTTGTGATGTCATGAACAATAAAATTGAATCTGCGCACTAATTAAAATAATTTTTTAAAAATACTAAATTTTGTCAAATTATTTTAAAAATAATTAAAATCTATGTCTTTTAGAAAAAAATTCTTTTAAAACTTCGGAAACAACCCAATTATCTTTTGCTACTGAGTAATCTTTGATTATATGCTTTTTTAAATCTGTCAAAAACAGATATTCAGGTTTTCTCTATACTTTCCTGAAACAAATATCACGAGTTTTCTGCCTTGAACATATTTATAGCAAATTCTACCACTAGCGCAAAAACAATAGGGTCGTTTCCAAAATTTTAAAAGTATTTTTTTCTGAAAGATCATACTTGAAAACATAGGATCTGACCATTTTTTAAATAATTTGTTTAAGTTTTATATTTTTAAAAAATTACTTAAATCGGTGCACTTTTATTGTTTACGCTTCTGTTGTGTGACGTCACAAATGATGAAATGCCATTTAGTGTTGCCATTCACAGCTCAAAATATTTAATTCGCATCTTTACTCACGTGTATTGGCAACGATATGGTTGATAGCAAGCGTAGAGAGCAATTTTAATTCGCTTCTTGATTATCATAACGTGGAAACGCAGTGGAAAATGCGCCAAAGGACATCATTTGTGACGTCATAAAGACCACGCATTGTTTTCAAAATCGGACATTTTAAAAAATTCATTAAAAAATAACTGTTGGGAAAATGAAAGTATTTTCTGGGTCCATGTTTTTTTTTTTTTTTTTTGCTCATTCTATCAATTTCAGTGACTAAAAGTAATACTTTTGACTGAAGGAAACAACCCCATTCCTCCAATTTCTTTTTGTACTTTTCCAGCACGCAATTTGAAAAGAGAAAAAAAAAAAGTTTAGCATTATAGCAATCAGGTACACTACGAAATGTAGCAAATTGTCGCATTCCTATTATTATTTTTTACCCCCGACACACAAAGGAAGGGATTTATAAGTTTACGTGTCTGTGTACATATGTATCTGTGTATCTGTCTGTAGCACCGTTGCGCCCAAACGGATGGACCGATTTCGAAAAAATGTTTTTTTGTTCGAAAGGGAGAGTTGATCGAGAGTGTTCTTAGCTAGGTTGCGTCTTTGGATGACATTAAAGAAGGTATTAATTAAAAACCTCTAAAAGGTTTCTCGCAATTTTTGCAGTGAAAGCATATTTTAAAATTTAAAAATTAAGTACCAATATAAAGAGTAATTTTTTCTGCGTCTGATAGAATAGTTTAGAACTTCCTTGTTATATAGAATTTGAATTATAATGTTTTTTTAAAGCAGATTTTAAATACGGCTGAGCCTCTGTTCTCACGATTGATAACCGAATTCATTGTTGACCATAGAGGTAAGTAATTTCTTTACTCTATGTTGTTGCTCGACAAGGAAATTAAACGCAATGACGGAAAATTTTATCTGCTGCCAGTTTCTATTTGTCAACAAATAAAATACTTTTAATTGATATTTAATAGGACAAGGCTTTTAAATGGATTTTCAAGTTTTCCTCTTGATTCTAGATTTGTGACCCAGTCGGGGGTTTTTAAAATTTTAAGTTTTGATTATTTAATATTGTTCCTACGACAAGATTACAGAGCCTTTTCTGGGCTATAAAAAAATTACGAAACTTGAACTAAATTCTTGTGAAGTATTGAGTTTCCTGCAAGATTCGTGATTAGGGACTTCTGATTAGCATCCGGTTGCTCAACACATTTTTCGTACTGAAAAGGGGGATATTTTGTAACCTCGAAATCCATTCAAAACGTTAGCCTTTTCACAAACTAAAGGTATTAGATATTTCTCTTCAAAAGGAAGATCTTAGAAATTTCTTCTTTTGTGTTTCGTTTTTCGTTTAAGATTGTATTACTTCTGTTCACTTTATTCGAGTAATGGAAACGGATTTTGAGGCTTCATAAAACAAAGCAAGAACTTGCAAAAAAAAAAAAAAAAATAAGATTATACTGAATGACGCCCCAAGATATTTCTGCCAAACATATAGTTCTTAGTATGAGTATGCAAAGGAAAACACGCAAGATCAAGCTGAAAACTCTGCCATGAAGGTTAGAAACTTTACTGCTGTACTAATACAGTTAAAATTTTCCTTCTAAGAAGCACGCGTCGTCGTCCGTTTAGAGTTTGAAAATTAAAAATTTATGGGTGCCAATTTAACTACAAAAACATAATTACAGCTGACACGGAACCTGTTTACTTATGCATATGTTAAATGTAAATGATTAAAAGTTTCTAAAGCATTTTGCTCCATTAAAATTATATGACACCAGAAGAGAAAAGATTTATCTATACCGAGAGAATGTATTGTAGAATTGTATTGAACAAAATCCATTAGACAAGCTTTTCCTAACCTTTTTAATTGTACCGACCAACAGTTTTACATAATTATTTTTAAATCCACTAAATATGAAATATAGAAGTGAAACTTGCAATGTTAGCAAGTATAATTATAATGGAACGGAACCAAGGGTTTTGTTTTATAATACGGTTTTTGTGTTTTATCACACAATAGTTCAATGAACGAATATTCTTCACCAAAAGCTAATTTCAACTTTTTAAGGTAATTTTCTTCAAACGGGATTCTGATCCAATATATTTCATATTTAGTCTTAGAGAAGAAACTCCTAAAAAACATGAAAAGAGTCCGAAAAAACTTGTAAACTAATTGACTACGAGCCATGTAGAGCTTTTTAGGGAAGAGAAAATATTTCTAGTTATAGTGAATCGGTAGGAAAATAAAAAAGGTTAGACCTTAAGATTTTTTTGGCATTAGACCCTCGACCAGTGTCCACGTCCCAGCAACACAAGAGCCGTGGTTATACTAGACTGCCATAGTAAGTTTCGGTGATTTACTACGACCTATGTCCGCTATAAAGAAAAAATGATGCCATGTTGAGCTGCCTTCTTCAGGGAAAGAGTATCTCAAATGAAATACCTTTGAAAATTAATCGACCTACAACGTTGATGAAGTATATATGAAAATTGAAATTTTATTGCATACCCATTTATTTATTTGTAGAGAAGCTAAACAGTTTCACATAGATAGAGGACTGCGTACAAAAAGCCTTGCCTCCGAACACACAGAGAAAAGATTTAGAACACAAGAGAAGGAAATAACACCCTGGAAAACGGCGGGAATCGAACCTACGAGCTCCGGCTTTGAAGACGAAACTTTTACTGCAGAGCCACAGAGGTCCCATTCCATAACTCATGTTTTGGGGTTACTAAAAAAACCATTTTCAACGGGGAACATGTGAGTTTATCGATGGAAAAACATCCAACAAAAGAGCTTTGGCTCAAAACAACAAAACATAATTGCCTTTTATCAGATATTCGTTCATTTATAAGTTCAGCTCTTCTGTGTTGCACGGTAGCATTTGTAACCTTGAAACTAGTGCATGCAACAATTTTCAATTTTCGTGCTTCATCTACGCAATTTAAAGGATTGCCCATCACTAGCAACCCCCTCCCTCCTTTTCCGAATGAATGATGGCTCATCCATCTCAAATACCACCCCTCCCACAATTGAGAGCGCCCCGAGAAAGACACCCCCCCCCTAAAAATTTCATTGATGCAGTCCAAGTCTTGAACAGTCTCCCCTCCCCCTCGTGAGCACTGTGTTGTTTAGATCTACTTATAGAGTGTAGTAAAGTATCGTCTCCACGAGATTAGTTAAATCCGACGGAGACTGCTTTTGAAGTCGAAGTTATGACTCATAAACCAGGGGTGCCCCTCCAAGAGCTAGGGTGCACCCCCTAAATAACGAGCTGACCCCTCCCCAAAAAAAGCAAGAACCCTTCCAAAATGAAAAAATACCCCTCAAAACAACCCCCCTAAAAATTTCAAGGGCGCAGTCTGCACCATGACGACCTCCCCCCTAGGTAGGCACTCCTGCATTACGGAAAAAAAAGAATGTGCCGTAATACTAGAAAAAACTATCGGTAAGATAAATTGAGGTAGTGAGAAGCAAAGGGATGAAAGTGGCAAAATTAAAAATTTGGAGATAACCAGTACAAATGATAGGTGAACCTCTCCTCTGGCTTCGGGCAAGAGATTGTACTAGTAGCCCTGGTAGGTGCTGCTGTATGGCATGATTTAGAAAAAAAAATCAATGAAAGCCTACCTAGGATCTGATCTTTAAACGCGTTTTTCTCAAAATTAAAAATTGTGCACTTGCATCCCTTTGCTTCTCACTGCCTCAATTGAGAATGATTAAGGAAACAATCCAAATAGAGCTTTACAAAATTTCTCGAAAACACCCGCATTTTCCAGCAAGTATTCAAAATTTTGACACACCTTTCATATCCCATTTTTATCGTCTGAACATGCATCAATCATCATAACTAAGTCACTTTAGATTCATAATACTGGTATTAGAAGATTCTGAAAACCATCAATTAGGTATTTTTAATTTGGAATTTAGCATAAGAGCACTGAATCGAAACAAAATTTTGTGCTATTCATGGTTACTGTCATTTGTTTAAAAATATTAATGATTTTTGGATTCCCGGAAAATTTAAATGAGAAACTGCTTAAAATAACAGGCTTTTGTAGTTTCTCATGCTTAATCAACAGCACAGAAAATAATAATAACAACTATTTCTGAGCAAATCCCTGTGCAGAACAATTTTTGCTGAAATAGGTTTAATTTATTTATTTTCTTCATTACATTAGATTCTCAAAAAACTACAAAAGTAATTACAACAACATCTTGATTCCTTACACATAATGGGAAAAAAACCTTGATCTCTAAAACTTCGATAGTACAGTGAAATCCCGTTGCAATGAATACCAATACAACGAAATATCTGTTTCAACGACAATACATTTTCAGTGCCAATTTAATTTCTATTACAGTACTTGAATTACACTACAAAGTTATTTCCGTTTCAACAAATAAAATTTTCGATCCCTTGAAGTTCATTATAATGTTATTCTATTTGTATTTTGCGTGAACAACAGACTCTGTGCATACTTGTACGGTTGGTGACTAAAGAGAAAGTTTGAAGTTTTGTAAATCACTTTTTGCTTCTTATCAATTTTAAAGATTTGGGACAATAACATGAAAGAATGAATTTGTTGTAATGCTCACAAACAGTTGGGTAATGCTAAATTTAGTAAATCAAAATTAGGAAATGTAAGAAACAAGTTTTAATGAAACACGGTCAGTTGAGGGTAATTACAGCAAATTTTTTATTTGTTATAATTGTTACTCTTTTCATTTCACTTTACAAAATCAATATAATGTTTTGCGATATTTTTGTCTCTTTAAGAATGCATACTCGAAAATAAAACGAGCTGATGACTTCCTTTTACTCCAATTTTAATGTCATTTTCCCATTATTGACAATTTTAATGCGATTCAATGGTTTACTCTCTAAATATCACCACCAGTAGCCAAATTTAAACCAGATTAAAAAAAAAAATAATAATCGCCAAATTTGTCGCCAACTTGACTACAAAACTTGGCGACCAAAAGACTGGTATGATATATCACCAAGTGTCTGCCAAATTATAACAGCACTTGAGTATACATCGAAATGAACAATCATTTCCCGCCAAAAAGGGGCAAAAGGCCCCTTTAAAAACACCGGAATGCAACCAAAAGGGGAGGTGCAGAACTAGACCCCACTAGGAGTCTACGTACCAAATTTCAGCTTTCTAGGTCATACCGTTCTTGAGCTATGCGAAATAAATACGCACATACATACATACATACGTACATAACAGACGTCACGAGAAAAGTCGTTGTAATTAACTCGGGGAATGTCAAAATGGATACTTCGGGTTTTTATACGTTCTTCATGTTTTGTGTTTTCTTAACATGAAGCATGACTATTTTTTTTTTTTTTTTAACTAACACCTAAGGTAAAAGTGCCCTCAAGTTAACACCAAAAAAACAGTTCCTGCAGCTGACATTTTTAAATAAAACAAAAGTATCGAGCTTTACTTTTTTTTTTTTTGAAATAATTTAGAATAAGTTTTTCTTTGAAGAAGACTTTTTAAGTGTCAACTTTAGAGCAAAAACCTTAAAAAAATATTTGTTTCTAATAGTGTAAAAATATGAGATTTTTTCCTTTAAAATTTTACCAAAGGTTTCATTATGGTGTTTAAAAACATCAATATTCGATGAACAGATTTTAAAGCTAATTTCACTAATCATGGTCCCAATATGAAATATTGGGTTGAACTGCTGTGGCACGAAAGCTGTCCTCACATTTAGTAAAACGGCAAGACAAAGCTTAAAAATCTATAAAACGGTACGTGTTCATCCCATATTTTGTTTTTTCCCGTGACTGGAATCATTTTGAAAAAAAGGACCACTGATTTGTTTCTGTCATAAGCAATAACAATTGTTTTGATGCGTTAGATCGACATTTCATGACACTTTTGTAGTCACTAGGCAAAAGTTTTAACCTAGGGCAGGGGTCTCCAACCTAAGGCCCATGGGCCAAATCCGGTCCACGAGCAGATTTTAACCAGCTGGCGAGAAGCTCAATTTGATGTGAATTTTGAAAATGTCTCTTTAGATGGACTCTGAAACCTGTCCTCTGACCATCTCTAACACCTGCAATGATTAACTTAAACTACGTTTCTAAGACTTCAGTTCGTAAAACTTTCCGGGAGATATCACTTGATCTGCTTACCTCCGTCCCTCTTCTGATTCAAAGACAGTCTAAAACTTTTAAGTACTTATAACTTTTGATATCTATCTATTGGCATGAGGAGGCAGCTAAAACCCGCTATCTTGTTGAACCCTGGTTTGCCCTTCCTTAATGGGAATGCTGGCTGCGCACATGCTACTGGGCGCTTATCCAAAAAGAAAAAGAAAGCTGTAGGTGTAGGGGGGGGGGGGAGGGGAGGACGAACATTGAAAAAATCATTTGAACCAATATTGGTGGATTGCTGGCCCACCTCGCCTTTAAAAATTTACAGTGTGGTCCTCGAGTAAAAAGGTTGGAGACCCCTGACCTATATATAGGGACTCCTGATATCGTAATCGTATACCCTGCAAGAGGCTGTTGGAGACCATCGGCTCTGAGAGAATTGTTTCAAAAGGCTCAGTATTATAAGTATAAAGTGATGGGAGACACTGTGAACATCGATTAAAATGTGTGTGATAGAGGGCACAAAATTATCGTATGAAATCCAACAATGATTGTTTGCGAAACCTATAAGGTATTAATTTTATGTCTATAAAGAATATCAATAAAATCAGCATGATAATACTTAAATGCGTAATTTTTTGCTGAGGTACGGTTATGCTGTCTATGAAAGATACTATTAATACTTTACTATAAATGAAAAACGCAGAATGCGTTTAGAGTTAATGTAGATTTGTGCGTGAAATTCATCAGCAGTTTCTTTGAGAATACTGAGAAAGAATCGTTCGCAATGTTCGCAGAAATTATTGTGACGTAATTTATAAAAAATATCTATAAATTCAAAATTTATGCAAAATTGCTTAAGTTCTATGTGAGTCTTAAGTGTATACGCTAAAGTTTCTTAGTGAAAATAACACGTGGCAAAACTAAATATTGTCTGTTAAAATTCATCTCCCTTACATAAAAAAAAGCAGTTCTTGTGTATTTCAATTCAAGCATTTCGCATTTCGTTTGTTCGTGAAAGCGTTTGTTGCACAGTTACGGTCAAACGCATAGTTCCGTTTTCTACAAATCTGACATAAATTTTCTTCGAAGTAATTGAAAAATGACAGGCAAGGCACAGTGAAAACTTTATTCTTTGTTCCGTGCCCGGAAATTTTTTTAACGTGCATTATTGTGCCATTTGGGATCGTGCGAAACATTTTGCAATTAATGCTCAAATCTGCAAGAAATCTGTCTTGCATTGTGGTTTTCCGTTATGCTGTCGAAACAAAACGTTCCTTTAATACATTTAATTCGGCTTTGATTAAAAAATAAGTAATGAAAAAATTTGTGATGTTTTCTCACGGTTGATGGTAATGGATATGAATTATGGTAGGATAAAAGAATGCTTTCTTAAGTTGGTAAAACGAATATTCAATTTTACCAAGACTTTACACCATACCTCTTTCATGTTTCAGAAGATTTTGAATTATATATTATTCGGGTATACTCCAGGAACTGGTTACGAACCGCACATTGCTGTCTTTTTGTTCGAAATTTTTTGTGATAATTGAATGTTTCAGCTAACTTTAGTGCACTTTTATAAAAATTTTAGAAACAAACGTGAAGTCGAAGTTTGCGCAAGAAATACAAATTGTATATTTACCTGCGTACAGATACGAATGGGACAAAAACCACGGAAACTTTAATGCAATTTTGTTCTGTTTAGCGAGAGAATCTTTCCCACGTTCTACAACAAAACAGATCTTGGACAGCTGATTCTCACAAAGAAATTTTTTTATCATGACATTAGAAATATCTCAAAATATCGTTCATAAAACATAACTTTATTGGACGCTGCTTAATTAATTTTATAGAAAAACTAAAGAAAAAGGTCAACAGAATCTAGACGAAAGCTCCCAACCAAATGTCTTCTTGTTCTTGGGGACCATTGTTCAAAGTACAAGGACCACAGAAATATGTACCAGGACAGGAAGAAATACATACAAAAATTGGGAAGGCATAAAGAAAAAGTTTTCTTACCAGCAGGAAATTCGTGCACTATAATGAGTTCTAGTCTTAGAGACAGTTAAGAATACTTCCCACTTTTTTGAAAAAGTTTATTCTAACCAAATATAAGTGCAAATTAGGTATTTAAATGAACTTGCCATCTTTCTTAGACCTTAAAGTGTGCATTTCATTTCAAATATACTCAATTAAAAATAATCTCAGACAGAATAATCCAAAAATTTATAGTGATGAAGATTTGCATTGAGTCAAAAAATTAGAATATTCAAATTAAAGGGGGGAAACACTTTCAAAAGAAACAATATCAATATTACGTTAAATACACCGCCAGGAGTGCTAATAAGCCGAGGACTGCAGTTTCGTGCTTATTAGCACTCATCAGCCCGGCATAGGAAAGTGACTGAGCTGGAGATGGAAAACCTCTTAAGGAAGCCAAGAGTGCGAAACAAACTGGTAGCTAATATAGAATTAGCAGACTAGACGAGTGACCGAAGCAATGGTTCGGTTCAACTCGAAGATTGAACGCGAGGCAAGGTATATTCAGTAAATTACCGCCCATTAGCCAAGGCTAAAGCAGAAATACGTTAAATACACCGCCAGCTCAGTCATTTCCAGCCGAGGACTGCAGTTTCGTGCTTATTAGCACTCATCAGCCCGGCATAGGAAAGTGACTGAGCTGGAGATGGAAAACCTCTTAAGGAAGCCAAGAGTGCGAAACAAACTGGTAGCTAATATAGAATTAGCAGACTAGACGAGTGACCGAAGCAATGGTTCGGTTCAACTCGAAGATTGAACGCGAGGCAAGGTATATTCAGTAAATTACCGCCCATTAGCCAGGGCTAAAGCAGAAATACGTTAAATACACCGCCAGCTCAGTCATTTCCAGCCGAGGACTGCAGTTTCGTGCTTATTAGCACTCATCAGCCCGGCATAGGAATAGCATAGGCGGTGTATTTAACGTATTTCTGCTTTAGCCCTGGCTAATGGGCGGTAATTTACTGAATATACCTTGCCTCGCGTTCAATCTTCGAGTTGAACCGAACCATTGCTTCGGTCACTCGTCTAGTCTGCTAATTCTATATTAGCTACCAGTTTGTTTCGCACTCTTGGCTTCCTTAAGAGGTTTTCCATCTCCAGCTCAGTCACTTTCCTATGCCTTGCTGATGAGTGCTAATAAGCACGAAACTGCAGTCCTCGGCTGGAAATGACTGAGCTGGCGGTGTATTTAACGTATTTCTGCTTTAGCCCTGGCTAATGGGCGGTAATTTACTGAAAATATCAATATTAGACTGCGTCATTTTTTGCTGGATTTAATACTTTAACCCTTTCTCACACGGATTCTATCACCTGTTTACATTAATCGTTTCTGACACTGATTCCATACCCACTTTAATGCGGCATCGAGCTCAATTTTGTTGACGAGCACCAGGTTTTGAACCGCTTTTTTTAGATTTGACGGTACACAAATTCTTGATCGTATTGAGATTGGTAGAGATGCTTGACCACTTTAATACTGAAATTCCTCTTTTTGTTTAAAATCTATGAGTCGTTTTAGAGATGTCACACGGAGTATACTTCGTAGATCCGCAATTTCAACTGCAGTTTATGCAACCGTCCTAGTGCAGTTGGCGTGGATAAGATAACTATACATTCTGTCCAACACTTATGGACGTAAGAAGCATTTTCAACGATTATTTTGGACAATTTACTTTAATTTGGGTTCATCTCAGCCCAGGTGTTACAATTTTTCTACCTCGTTCACTTCGGTTACTTTTTAGATGGTCAGTCCTTCTATGTTCCTTTAAAATCTTACATACCATAGATTGTAAAACGTTCATTTGAATTGAGTTGGAGAATTTTTTTTCTAACTTTAAAAAATGATACAATATGTAACTTTGTTTTTTTTTTTTTCCTATTTATCACCTCGACGACCCATTTTGAGCAATAAAAGGCCTTTAAAAGAGTAAAATTATCCGAGCGCCAAGTTTCATACTTGTGACAAACTATAGAGTAACAGGTATGCAAATATTTTCGCTACCTTTTAAAATTCACATTGAATGAATAAATTATTCTAATTTTTGACCCATATAAAAAATCTACTATTTTTCCAATGTGTTAATGATCCATAAATTGTTAAAATAATACATGAAAAATTGTTTAAATTGATTTATCCATTCATGAATAACGAGTTGTAATCTTTTTAATTTGCATGTATTCATTTTTCTCGACTCAGGGACAAGTTTTGTTCAAACAGTTCTGATATTCTATTATTTTGATTTTGGGTTGCATTAATGAGTTTTTATTTAACAGTTGTTCCTCTAATTTAAATTTGTTACGAATAAATCTTCATAATTATGCACTTTTTGCACGACATAATGAAGCATAGCAACAAAACAATATGTTCTTGATCATTCTTTGAAAAATTTCTAAAGCCGGTATATTTGTCTCGTTATCACGTTTTAAAAAAATACCGAATACCGGTAAAGCATTATAGATTTAGTATTTCAATTAAAATGAGTGCTTGGAATGCAATTTACTACTTTGCATTAAAAATTAACATTTCAAATGAAACTTATTCTTGTACCACTTGAAACAATGATTTAAAGAAGTTTACGATTATGAATTTGAATTTACGTATGGAAAAATGTGATACCATTGTAGATTCGTTGACTTGTCATGCATAAATGCGCTTTTCAAAACGGCAATTTTTTTAAGTATTATGAATAATAATTTTCTTGGCCTATATAAGGTGCAAATGCTAGTTTAAAAATAAAACTTAACAATTCAAAACGATTTAATTGATCGAAAACACTAAACATTTTCATTCCGATTTTCAATTGGTCTCTTATACGATAATTTGTTATCAAGTTCTGTTGATGATCCACAAAAGACAATTTGAGAGGAATCGTTTCCCAAGTTTTTCCAAACTACCCTAATTATTATCTCTGAAAATTTCTTGCGTAAACTCTCGACCTGACACCTTATCTGTTCGGTATTTTACAGCAAAGAACGGAGGGGGAAGCAAAGCGTCCGTTATCTTTGAGGGGGGGGGGGGAGGATCTCCTTTTCAGGGGGCCCTACCAAAAAGCCCACTCTCAGAGAGCGACTGATAGCAACAAATCGCAACATATTACGGAAGGCGACTGAAGAGAGGAAAAAAAAGAAAAGAAAAGAAATGGAAGATATCTTGGGAAAAGGCATGGCGAGTGCATCTATATCTTTCTTCTTCTTTTTTTCTGCTTGTTGGTATCGAATTTGGGAATCGCGCCACGTCCGGCGATGTTATCTGAGTGTTGTCTGCAGGATGGCCAGTTCGTGATCAGCATCACCGATAGACGGCGCTGTAGAACCATTTATATCCGGAGGCTCTCTTTGATTTCAACATATCAATTCATTGAAGTAAAGCTGCTAACGGCGGTTTTCTAAAATCTTCCGTGTTGAACTTAGGAAAAGAAAAAAAAAAAAGATTTTGACTTCGAAATTAATAGTGTTTCACTTAGAGATACCGGCATCAACAGTGGCAGGTTTCCGCACACACGGGAGCAGGAAGCATGTTCTCTTGGGGCCTCAGCAAAACAGAATGCATCCGAGTTCCGATTTCGCCTAATCTATAAAATGAAAACTAAATTTTGATTTTTGGTTAGTCAGTAGTTCCCCGAACTTGCATTTTTAGGAGGGGGGACATTCTAAATTTACCGGATGAACCTCCGAGTTTTACCGAATGATAAAATACTATCATGTACAGTACACTATCCTGCATTTAGTGAGAAGAGATATTAGGATTAGGCATTGAAAAAAAAACTTTATTGACTCTAAATTTTCTGAACCGTCAGGCAAAATTTACCGAATAAAGAAATATTTTGAGAGGTTACAGCGACCTCCCATCCGGCATCCCCGCTGTTAGAATGAGAATTGTAAAGTGACAATCGCAGATGAATTCAAACATTTTTCTAAAACAAGGCATGAGATTCTTCCTCGAATCCACGATTTTCCACTTTTTAAACCACTTTTTTCCAAAAATTTTTATTTTTCCGATTTTTTTTCGCCGATTTTTTTTTAAAAATATTTTTTGTAGTTTTTGCGGGTGAAATTACTAACCCTGTTTTTTTTTCAGGCTCACGTTGAAAAGGGATTTTCTGTAAATAAATTCATTGAGATCAAGACAAAAAAAAAAAAAAAAAAAAGAAAAAAAGAGAAGAAAAAATAGCGTCCTTAGAGTCAGTCACTTTTTGCTTTAAAAAAAAAAAGTCTCTTAATTTCTAGATTTTCTACGATCTTTTCTCCACTAATTTTTTATCATCAGTTTTTGACTTTTTGATGTTTCTGTCTCTCTGTTCTATTTTCAACACCAACGTGGTGAAACGCACTATACTTTAACATCCTTAACAGAAATTGAAATTTTTGCGCTCCAGAGCGTTTTGCAATCTTCTTTTATAAGTGATGAATAAATATCACCGTTATTTTTATTCAACGAAATTTTCTATTCTATCATGTGTGAGGAAGCAAATAACAATTATTGTCTTTTAAGAAAAACAGTACTTAAACTATTTTTCCTTACGGAACAGGAATCAATGCAACTTTAATACAACTCAACTTAACATAAGATTTAGATGTGGTTATAATGTTTAATGTTTTTAAAATATAGAGCATTTCATAGGTTTAGTAAATTTAAAGACTATGCAATAGGGCAAGATCTGTGTATTGAGTGCAAATGCAATTTCTTGCTTCCTTCCGGTACCAAAATTTAAAAATAGTAATTGAAAAAAAGCACATTTTTTACATGCTATAAATATTGCAAAAGAAAATGGGTGGATATTTTTTTTAAATGTTAGTAATAGTTTGAGGAAGTTCATTACTACAGAAAACAACTTCTTTCTTGTCAAGTTACAGAAAACTTATTTTATTCAAACAATCTTGCTAGATTCCAGACTGGAATTCTGATGATAATTTACTCTCTTATCGAAATGTCAAGCTGGTGTAAAACTGAAATCTTCGTTTTTTCCCCTCTTTTTAATGTAAATTCTGTTAAATATCTCCCGTTTTCTAATTCGTAAGAATTCTCCTCGCCCCCCTTTTCGACATCCTCATGCCTGTAAAACGTATTGTTGTTATTGAGTAATAATCTTCATGCCAATGAAATTTCCTAGGTTTTATACACTGTCTCGCAGAACTCGATAAATTTTTGAGCAATTATTTCCCTCGTTAATTTTATCGGTCACATGCGCTGCGTGGGGTGAGATTATAAATTTTGTTAAGGAGTGAAGTTGAAAAGTTTTTATTTGCTGAAGTTCAAGAGCATTTGATATTTTAATAATTGTTGATACAATTCCCGATAAGACCCAGATACATCAATTGATGCGATGCATTTAGATGCAGAGATAAAGAGTGTTTTTTAAGAAATAGAGAACTTCAGGTTCATAAAAAACACAGTTAAATGTTGTTAATTGCCATGAATGTTGCTTTATTCGAAAGATGATTCTTTGCAATTTTTATTTAAATATGATTTCTGGTATATGGCCACCTCGGCTGACACGGAGAAAGTCCAATTGGAAAGTCCAATTTTCTCACTTTTTGCAGCAATAGAGGCCGTATGTCAGTAATAAGGTGGCGAATGTTCTCTTCCAAGGCGTCAATCGTCTGTGGCTTATCGGTGCAGATCAGAAACTCCACATAGCCCCACAAAAAGTAGCCCAGCGGTGCTAAATCGCATGATCTTGCAGGCCAATTCACGGGTCCATTACGCGAAATTATTCGTTCACCGAACATTTATTTCAATAAAGCAATTGTGACAAGCGCTGTGGGGCATGTTGCACCGCCTTGTTGTCTATTCATGATGAAATGGCAAGCCGAACTGAACACAAAACAAGTGACAGCTATCAAAATGGCACACATATCAAATAGTGTTGCTAACTTATAGTTCTATACCTCTAAAAAAAACACCCTTTACAAGCGACAGAAGAGAGATTTTTTGTGCAAAACCTGTCAAAAATTAAAATTCTATGGAAGTCTTAACATTTTCTGTTGGTGTTTCCGCGTCGGATAGCAGCAACTCTTTTAGACGCATTACTAACATCAAGTCCTCAACAAAATAGATGGGCGTTTTATGTATCACTAGTTACTAGTTATCTTCAAATTTTCATTTTTGTCTCGTATTTCTAACATTGTCGCTTTTGTCACTTTGCTTAAAATTTCCTTCACCGATTCTTATTTTAACTACTAAAAAATGGGCATAAAAGTAAAAAAGAAATGTTTTTACTTTCTCACAATTAGAGAACAAAGTAGAGACGAAACTGCAGTCTCTGGAATTCATAACCGAGCTATCTGCATAGTGCAGCATGAAGATTAGAGTAGTTTCTCCCAACCCCCCCCCCCCCCTCCGATTTTAAGATCTTTTGAGTTAAATCCCCATAGAAAATATACCATCTAACTTATATATACTTATCTAAAATATAAAATAAAGTTACTATATAGAACAGCTGTTACCTATAAAAAAGTTATGAATTTAGCTAATTTTGATGTAACGTATGACAGCAAGCAATACTTTGTACAGAATGCAGCATATTTCGAATTCATTGCAAAATGATTGTAAAATCTAAGTTTTCATTTGTAGTTCGCTACAGGACCGGATTTAGGGGAGGGCAGGTGGGGCTACTGCCCCGGGGCCTCCACAACAAAGGGGCCCCCACAATAAAACTCTTACAAAATATCCTAATTTTCACGGGTCGAAAATATCGGATACATACATATATATCAAAATATTCGGATACATATCAAAGTATATTCAGTAAATTACCGCCCATTAATTTCACATATAAAAGTATTGGATATTTTCGGAAATATGATGATCTCTTTTTGAACCCTGATTAGGGGCCTCCACTCCTTCGTTGCCCCGGGGCCTCCACACTTCCAAATCCGGCCTTGCTTTGCTACGCAGAGTTAGAGAAAGGAACGAAGTACCCAAGCGACAAACACAAAAGCTCGTTGCATGAAAAAAAGAAAAAAAATCATTAATTTTATAATATTAGTTGAGATACAGGATACGTACATGAAAACTCTCCTACATCCCTATTTTTGACGAAGAGAGCTAAGTGACGATAATTGCATGTTATAGTTTAACAACAGTTTTATTGCTACATGGCAGCAGATAATAACAATGAAAAACGAAATTTTCACTAAATGATATAAACTATGTATAAAACAGTACATTCATTCATCATGAATAATTTCTATTTTCAAAACTTTATAACTTATCTATTTTTTTCCATAAATTGAGAATGTATCATTTCAGTATTTGGCCATATATTATCACGCATGTTACAGACAAAAATACACCAAAACTTAAGGTACACAAACCAAATGATAGACCGACCTGTATCCCTTCCATTTATCATTTATCAGAAATGAATTAATCAAAATGTATTACAGACATCAGGAGGAAAGAGACACCAATATTATCTCTTATACTATCAGCATAATGCAAATTTTCTGTCAACAGATACAAATCAATTTAGCAGCTGTTTCTTCATAATTAATATCTTACCTACCTAATTAATGATTCATATATCATAAACAATGTTTAACGTTTAATTGTTGGGAAACATATATTTAGAAATTCATTATATGCTTTAAAGCGATTTGTTTTAAATTACGTTGGTTATTTTTCATCGAAACTTCTTTTTGCTCAAAGAACAAAACATGACCTATTTGACTAAAAGAAAGAATCTTTCTTTTCAATTTCTCATGTTCAAAATATAGTCTATTTATCAACACTTCATTGTTGACTTTTTGACACAAGCCGAAAACAACGTATTGTAATATGAAGGGATTTCGTACGCATCAAATTATATCCCTTTTTAGTTGTTAATGTCTCAGAAAAGAATATTTACTTATCAGTGGTAGTTTGAGATCAACATCTGCAAGACTCAGATTTTTAGCAAAAAACTAAATAATAGGTTTAAAAATATGAGGCAGTGAAAAGCAATGGGATGTAAATATGGACATTTTAAAGTTTTGAGTAATATGCGTTTAAAGTTTAGTTCTTAGAAAACATTTCTAAATCATGCTGTACACAGCGGCGCCTTAGCACTATCTCTTCTGCCAAAACAAAGAACATGATCTCTTACGATTTGTACTAGTTACCTCTAAATTTAATTTTCGCACTTAAATCTCTCGCCCTTTTCCTTTCACTGCCTCATATTCAAAATATGGTAAAATTGAACACATAAGTTAAATCAATTTAAAGTAGGTGTTGAAATTAATCTTTTAGTTGCGTCATGAATGATTATGGATACTTTTCTGTGCAGTTGATTATAAATAATCTATTGATTTATTATGTTTCAAAGAAAAAAAAAAGCAAATGTTGAATGCTTTATCTACTTTACACATGTATTTCAAATTATGATTTCTTTTGCTGTAAATGGCTAAAGATTTTACTATAGACTCGGAATTTAAAATTAATGCATAAATATATCTGCCAAATCTTCTTTACTGCGACGGCACTTACATTATACAAGAGCCCCAGCCTTTACATTCAAAAAATCAATAAAATTAGATAGAAAATTATTGCTTCGAAAAAACTAAGAATTCCATTCTAAATAGGGTAAAGAGCAATACATGTGAATATTTTTTTCATTTTTCATTTCTTCATTTATCTATACAAATTATTATTAAATTTATACAAATAAAGTAGTATTTGTCTTTTCTGTAACTTGGGAAACATTTAAGTATTTGTCGATATTTAAAACTGAGAACATTGGGCACTTATTAAGTCAAAAACAGTTGGAAAATAAACAGGTATTTGTTTTCATTTCCAACCACATAATTTTGAACTGTGTTGGTCTCAAGAGTAGTATACTCTATTTAGACTAGGTAATAAAAATCTTAAATCCTGCAGCTATTTGTTTACGTTTAAGGGGTTACAGTATCTCAAAAATCTCAAACGATCAAAAAATGTTTATTGTTTATTTCAAAACTGAACATTATTCCTAACGCAGGGGGAAAGTTTCATCGCTTTAGTCAAAATTTAAATGGTAGTTATGAGTGGTTTTAGGTCATGCTCGCTTTGTGTTATTATGCAAAATAAAAACTTTAAATTGCTTTTTCTTAATGATCGTTTTTTTTTTATGTGTGTGTGTGTTTTCATGTCATTAGAATACGTAATTTTTTTTTCTATGAAAGATATACTTTAAAGTAATACATTTTACAGTCAGGATAATATATTTAACAAAACTGTGCATTAGATAAGCATTTTATAAATTAATTAAATTTTAGAGCATGTTAGACCTTTAAAAACGTTATTTTTTAAATTACGATTTTTACATAATTAATCACAAAACATGTTCCAATAAATATGTAAACAACTGATTGCACAGATTTTTAGAGGTAATTATTGTAATCGTTAAACAAAAATCGTTTTTTAAATAAGTGCAAAAACAAAAAAGCCTTTAAAATTTTTAAAGTCAAAATTTTCCTAATTTTTTTTTAATTTTTAAAAAAAATGTGGCAATATTTTAAAATTACGTAATTAGTATGCATGTTATGGTTTCAAAAAAAAAAAAAAAAAAAAAAACTCAAATTTTAAAAAAATGTTTCGAAAGAACTGTGACCCCTTAAGTCCCAAGTGTAGTGTACCTTACCAGGGGAGTGTACAGGGGGAGAAGGGACACCTGTTGATTTGGGGCCGAGCTTGAAGGGTGGCCGAGATTTTTAAAATGAGGGGCAAAATATGTGTAGGGACGTAAGGGTAAACAATATGAACGGGGCCTATAAAAGTCGTTTGTGACGAGTCCCAAAATTTCTGTGCACGTTCCTTTACCTTACAATATAGCGTAGCTTAGATCAGGTTTTAAAAAGCTTAAATTCTGCAGATACTAGTTTTAATTTAAGTTCCAATTGTAGTGCACCCAGGGCCGTCCAAAAGGGGGGGGGGCGAGCGGGCAATCGCCCCGGGCGCTTCGAAATGAGGGAGCGCCGCAAGGCACCCCTCATTTTGTGTATCATACATGCACATTCATAGACACACAAAATAGAGAACCATTGCAATAATTCTCTATTTTTCCCTTGTGCACGAAAATGTTCCTCTCTCCCTGTCTCCTAAACATTCGTCCCCTTTGTATCATTGAATCAGATATAAATTCTGATAATATAAATGTTTAGAATCAAACAAAAGGCACTTCTTCTTTGTCTAGTTCCCACCAAATTTCTTGGAATTCGGCCCCCTGCATGCAGTGACATAACCAGAAAAAAGTTTGAAAAACAAAAAAAAACAAAAAAGAAAATTTTTGATTTGATAGGAAAGGAGAGTGTGGTCAAAATCTTGAAATGTTTAGCTTTAAAAACGCAATTTTAGACTTTCTTTACAGATGCTACGGGGGAAAAAGGTATAGGGGTCTAGCAGAAATTTCTAGAAATCGACGCCTTAAAAACGCGATTATAGACCATTTTTATTGATGTAAGGGTAAGGGATGGAGCTCAGGGGCTGTTCCCGATCGATTTTTTTAAAATAAATAGATTGAAAAATCAATTATTCCTCCCCCTTGCAAGTTTTTGAAATTGAAGATTTGAAAACGCAATTTTAGACAAACTTTGAAGATTTTATGGGAAGGAGGATCTGAAGCCCTTTTCCCTGGAAAATTTTTCAAAATATTGATCCAAAATATTTAAGCAATGTTTTATATTTAGGGGCTATTTCACTTAAATTTTTTGCAGGTGTCGCTTAAAAAACCCATTGTTTGTGATATTAAAGAAATGCGGTATGGGGACCCTGGCCCGAATACTTTCTGAAATTCAAATCTTAAAAATGCGATTGCAAGGCCACGTTTTGAAAAATTTGGGACAGTAATGTTTTTGAAATTAAAGCTCCAAAAACGCAGTTCTAAGCTATTTTCAGGAAAAAAAAATATTTACAAATTAATATGCATTAAACGAAGGATGATCATCTTTAATTTATTCGGAGACAGTTCTAAAAACCATTCAGTTTGTGACGGTTCGGTAGATAAATTATAATTGTCGGATTAGCTTCTGGCATTAAAAGGAGAAGTGAAACGACAAATTATGTAGTATATTTTTGCTTAGTAAATTCATTACAAATATAGGGTGATGGGGGACCTATCCCTCAAGTGTGATACCACACCCCCTCAAATACTTTGAAACACCACGTAACGAAGCGAAGTCTTTCTAAAGCACTCCTAAAAATTTCAATGGCGCAATTTGAGCCTTATCTCTTTACTTCGTGATGAGGCACTAATGAATATGTATACATAGAACAGAAACTTACAACAATTATGCAACAAAAAAAAAAAGATATCTTTGTTTTTTTACATAATATAAAACTGGTATTAAGTTGTACAAGTCAAACCAAAAAATTCTTGAAAGGAATCACTAGATGAGTCCAGATCGAAATTTAATTTTGATGTAATTGACTTTGATAAATACATTTTCTTTTTATACTCAACAAATTATTTATTCACGTTCTTAGTTTGATTTAAATAAGTAAGTTCGTTCTTTTTATCTTTAGAGGTAACATTTTACAAGATAAATATTTGAAATTTTTAAAAAAAATTAATTTTTTAAACAGTTTTTGGGGGTATTGATGTATAATAAATTTTACAAACAGATTAATTGCCTGTGTTTTAATTTGCATTATACATAGCCCTCTGATTGTTTTTTTCATCAAGCTTTAAAAAATGCAAGTATGACGCGTTCACGCGTATGATGAACTGATGTTATAACTAACTTTTCTGTAGGGTGGAGGAATGCTTGGAAACATTTCGCCCCGGGCGTACGGTGAAGGTTGAAGGAGGGCGGGATGGTAAAAGAAAAAATAGTTCAAAAATATGCCGATATATGGCGCTGTTAGTGTAACTTAAGTAAATTTAAGGGGAAAAGCCTACTAAAAGGATTCGTTAAGGGGGTCCGGGACACAAAAATCCTCAAATTTTGCAATTTTTTTTTATAATTTGAAAAATTGCTCCGTTTTTTTCTGCTTAAGAGGACGTTTGAATCTTGTTTCTACCGTAAATAGAACGAAAGTTATAGTTATTTTTGTTGCATGCATCTAACGAATGTGTACATAACTTTAAAACTTTAAACGCGTTTTTCTCCATGATGCAATTTTTCCCGATTTCTTGCATTCAAACTCTTATAAGTCAGGAACCGATAGAGATAAAGTAATGAAACTTGGAGCATATCTTTTTCAAGCAATTTACTTTAATTTTTATTCGGCGAATTTGAAAAAAACGTTTACTGCAAAAATTATGATTTTTTTAAAAAAAAGTATCTTCGAATTTTTCGAAATTTTTCTTCAAATATTTTTTATTTTTTATTGAATCAATATTTTTAAAATCGCCGAATAAAAATTAAAGCTTAGATATTTGTGCATACTTTTTTGAAAAAAAATTGAAAATTGACCAACAATATTTTGAGTTATAGCAATTTAAAGCAACCCCATTTTTTTGAAAAAAACTAATTAAATTTAAATAAAAAAATAATTTTTTTTCATATTTATGTTATGATTTTGCTTATTAAATAAATGATGAATCAGTTCAGAAAACTTCAAAACTCTAAAGTACATAATAAAAATTTTTTCAAAATGTGTCCCGGACCCCCTTAAAGCACAGCAATGTCGTTCGCAAGAGAGACACAGTCTATTCCAAGGATTTACGAACAATTAATGAGTGCTAACAGCGAAAACAGTGACAAGAGACAAAGAGGAGCTTAATGAAATATGTATCTTATAGATGACTAGTTTTTAATTGCTGCTTTTATTTTCATATGCTACTAGCATTCCCGTACCCGGCATTGCTCGGGTAATGGAATTAACAGGGGTTAACAGTGCTTGGTCTACCTAGTTTTGAAAATCCCCAGTAATAATTACTTATTACTTATAATTTTTTCTTATTTTGGGAGGATTTGGGGACCCTGGACTCCTTATATATATGCCGATCTTTAACTGTTATTAACGATACTTTTAAAGTATTGATTATCCTTGCAAACACAGGCCATCCACATTTTATTGCTATACCTATGTTTAAGCAAAAACTTCTTTGTATACAACATTTTTAGTTTTTTCTCTGGTGCTAAAATTATTAAACTGCTTGATGAACTGACTTTGGAGCAAGCTACATAAAATTGTCCTGTGGGGGTGAAAAAAAAGTCTTTTCTTAAATCGATCCCTGCTACTTTTAATGTCTGTCCTTGTGACTTATCAACGGTTATTGCAAAGCAAACTTTTACAGGAAACTGTACTCTTCTAAATTCAAAAGGATAGTCCGCCTGTGATGAAGTTCTTAAAAACTCCGTTTCTAGTTTTGAAAAAATGAAAGCAAAAGACAGAAACTTTATTATTTGACTTGAGAAAAGCCTTGAAGAATCACGTGAGAAACAAAAACAATATCAAATTTAAAATTCGCTATCGACCAAAAGTTGAGATGAAGTACTGAATAATGATTTGAATGGAGGAAAGTCTTCGAAAATATGGGATTTAAATTTCAATGACAGGTTTTAATTTCGCATATATTAAGGGGTTTTAATTAATTTCTCCCGAACTAATTGGTATTTCGAAAAATCCTTTCTTAGTGGATATTTTCGTAATCATGTGGACTTGCCTGCCAAATTTCCAGTTTGAGGTATTAGCGGTATTGGCTGTGCGTTGATATATGTATATATGTTATCTCAGGACATTGATTTTTATATATTAAGATTAAGGCACTAAAGCATCAGTTGTTGGATATTGCCCTTCGCCTTGTTCCGCTACTAACCTTTTAACTGAAATCGCCAAATGGCATGCTCCACACGAGATCAAAATGTATCAGTGCATTTGTTCAGCATGTGAGGTAATTCGTAATTAGCATACTTTCACAGCAGCAATTTGAACCCCAACTGCGCCTTCTATCTGCAGATTTTTCAACTATTTTTTCCATCGCTAAACAAACTCCCATATCCTTATAACTGCTCTGGTGAAATATCAAGTAATTCGGACCGGCAGTTTCGGTCGGGACTTTAAAATTATAATCACTCTGCATATTATCTCGAATTTACAACTTTTCTGGAAGTAATTAAACCACATTGAAAATTATGGCGATAACGATATAAACCACACGTGAGGCAATGATAAGCAAAGGGATGTAAGTGCTAAAATTAAAATTTGGAGCTAACCTGTACAAATGGTAGAAGAACCTCTGCTCTGTTTCAGAGCAAGAAATAGAACAAGTATCCTTGGTAAGTACTACAATACAGCAAGATTTAGAAGAAAAAAAATCATTGAAAGCCAAACAAGGATCTGAACTTTAAATGCGTTTTTCTCAAAACTTTAAAAAGTCCACTAAACTCCCTTTGCTTCTCGCTGCCACACGTGTAATTTCGCAACATCACGAAAAATAATGCTGAAAATAATATAGGATCAAGGTACATTTATGTCCTAAATCCACCACTTTCCCTTAAAAGGTTCCAATTTGGATTGATCGAGTATAAACCAGTTTTGATTCTGAAATAATACAATTAAACTAGCGGCACTTTAATCAGTGTCTGCGTTGGCAGCATCTTTTCACAATCCATCCCTTTTTCTTATCTCAAACGCATCATTGCCGCGTGACTACTGATTAAAGTTTTCATTTACAAGGCGGGTATGAGGCGGGGTGGGGCGTGACCTGCTGGAACTGATTAAGGACTGCGGCTTCCAGCTTGTCCGCGATTCAAAGCCGGGAACTTAACGCAAGAAATACACACTAAACCATGAATCAGTAAATATTGCCTTTATGTACCTTTATTTGCCATTAAGTACGGCTTAGATCATTGAAAGGGAAACAGAAAAAATAAGACTCCGTGACGAATATTAATTGGCGGTAAATTAACAGTAGGTAGTATATTAATTTTTTTCTGTAGTAGTTTTTTGATGCCCTATTACTACATATCTTTTACATCAAGATATTTTAATTTTATCATAACAAAGATTAAAAATGATTTCTTTTTTTTTTTGCTTCAAGAAGCAAATCAAACAGGGACACAAAAGGGGCGGGGGAGAGTCAACCTCTAGAATCATTGTTTTTTAAACATATTGCCAATACTAAAAGGTAATTCAAAACAGGTCTAAAGATTGCTGGGACCCCTACCCCTCTCTCTGTGGATCCAAAAGAAGCGCCCCCCCCCCCCTCCTTAAGCAGTTTAAAGATAAGTCAAAAATTGCACTCTGGGCACTTATATAGCGAAAACTTTGTTCCAGATTCCCAAGTTAAACCTCAAAATTGCACTTCGACCCCCTCCCCCCTCCGACATTTCGGATAATGATTCTACCCCAAAACCTAAAAGCTGGATCCCCCCCCTTGTCCGGCATACACAGACGGTAACTTCTGGCTGCACTAGTATGCAGCACAGCGTTTTGTATTTTCGAGAAAAAAAATTCACTCAAACTTTAACTTTTGATTCAATATTGATTAATTTTTTCTTGCCTAAATTTGGAGCAAATGAATGAAAAATTTTTACATTTTGTGGGCAAAATCGTTGCAAAATTACTGTACTCATTGCCTCTTATTTCAATAAAAATTTTATGCTGGTTACTTATGATTGAATTTAACGATAATAACTATGTAACTGAACTCTCATGCGAGAAGAGTATATATAACAGTAAAACCTCATCATAGCGAATAAATGAACGAAGCTTTGTAAAATTTCTCTCTTACACACTCACACACAGAGGGAAAAAAAACTGATTTTATGAAATAAAATTTTTATTTCACGATTTAAGGATCATTTGCAATTGTGGTAAGTAAATTTTTCAGTTGCATAAAAAAACGATAATGACATTACTTATTCTTCATTGATTACTATGCTAATATTTAGTACTGTACTTGGAAAAAATTAAATGAACAACTTTGAGAGTACCAATTTCAGAGTTACGTATTAGGTCACCATTTTCAATTAAACTAAATTTAGTTTTTTATTTAATTTGATTGCAACAAAATGTCTGCTACAAAGAACAAATTTTACGGTGTCTTGAAATTTGATGTAACGGGATTTTACTCCGTAATAAAAACTCATAAAGTCATTATACAAAAAAGGTAGGTTTTTGAAGTTGGAATTCATGAAAAAAATCTTCAATTTTTTTTTAAATTTATTTTATATTGTTCCTTTTAGGCATTTTTTTACTCTCACATAGTTAGTCACATTCTTTATTGGTTATTTTGTAACTTTCTTTTGTAGTTAAAATTTTGGATGTGAACGGAGGGTAACGGATATATGAGGAACACGATTTGAACTGATTAAAACGTACACATCTTTCTTAAAATGGATTTTTAAAGAAAGTTGTATGCTCCATTTCTGATTGTATATCCTCCATTACATCTATACTGTAACGGAGGATACAGAAACGGAGGATACAAATATTTATGTTTTGCTATGATCATTGTGTTGATTTAGGGTTAACTCAACATGTTGTTTAGAATTTACTTAAAAAAAGTGATTCAATTTTAACTTTTTTTTTTTTTTGTACACAAACAATTCTTTCCTTTTTAACTCAAGAACGGAGGATACACAAATTTAAGGACCTATTTGACTTCAAAGAGAATAATGCTGAAATTCTTTCACACTAAGTTCTTTAGCTACACAATAAGACCCAGAGTTGAAAAGGGCTAACTTGTGATTCTAAACCTCTGTACTGAGCTGCCAGTACTGCCGTCTATAGGAAATTCTATTACTTAATTAAATCCTGAATGGAGGATAAAAGAAATACTGTGACAGTGATTCAAAAGATTATGAATGCTATATATATTTTTTTAATTTTACAACATAATTCATTTAACCTATTAAAAAAACATCAAATGATTTAAATTTCACTATTAAATCTGTTATATTTTTTTGTATTGAGTAAAAAAATGAAAAAGTACATGGGAAGAAATGAGTTGGGACATAACGGAGGCATACAAGTATCCCTCCTTTCAGTGAAAAAAACACTTAAAAATTTTTATAATTTCATTAATTTGTATTGATCATTTTCAAAACTTGTTATACTTTTCTAAATCTCATAAAAAAGTGCTTAAAAATGAATATTTTTGAAACTAACCAATCTGGACCTAAATAAGCGCGTTTTTTGTAGAATGACCCATAACTCCATAAATTCTTGAATAAATTTAGAACATAATGTAATAATGAGTCTCATCACAGCTACTGAGAATGTCAGTTAGCTTTGAAACACCGAAAACAAAAAGCAACTTCCTTGGGAATATTTTCCATTCTCTTTCTACAAAATCTACGTGTCAAAGAACTTAAAAGAATAGATTCGTCGAAAACATCTGATTAACTTCCACGAACGATTTATGTACAAATGGCGATGCATTAAAACAAATTCAAAAGAATGTAAATGTATTATGAATGGAGAGTTAATCCAACAAAAGGAAAATTTAGCAGACTTACGAATTAACTTACGAAGAAATCTCTTGCATAGAAGCTATTCATTTCCGACGGCCATATTAAAAGAACAACCGATTTGTCTTGCCAACGGTAACTTCATCATTCCGGCCACAGTGCTGCGAGATAATATTATGCGATACTAAGTATATGGATTTGCCAGTAGAAATAATGATGCAACCTCTATTGTCGCTTGAAAAATGATGATATTCTTGTCTTAAAATTCGGGCTTCAAATGAAATGATTTGTGTTCACAAATACCGCTTGGTTACGGTTGAGGAGATTCAAACACATGTTCACAAGAAACGAGATAAAAAAAATTGGAGCTTTTCATATGGAAATAATTTTTGAAATTCTAGGAGGGAATAATTTTCTTTCCACAATAGATATTTTGAATCCTTTATCATCTCGACGCACCTGGTTAAAATGCTGATCCGGTGCTCAGTTTTAAAATGGATGTACTATAAAATTGCAGAAAAAGTTCAGTTGTTGAAAAATGGCCTGCCATATTGTACATCCTCAATCTAATCTGCAAAAGATTCAAATTTTGAATTATTATTAGAGTTTGCAAAGGAATACTTCCTGATCTGTTGAGGATATTTTCTTGTTCATGTTTATTAAACATGATAATCAATGGAATAAAACTCATTAAACTCATTAAACATTGCTTAATGAGTTTGACTCAGCACGTGCGGGATATGACCTTTTGTATGTTTGATGACTAAATTATAGTTCAAAAGTTTTAAACAAAATTGTCGTTTTTCGGTTTGAGTGTGCTATGGTATTTTCATATCATTTGCTTAGAGCGACAAAAACTCTCTTTTCTCCCCTAAGAGGTTCTCCCCCTCCAACTCAGTCACTTCCTATTTCGGGCTGATGAGTGCTAATAAGCATGAAACTGCAGTCCTCGGATGGAATGACTAAGCTGGCGGTATATTTGAAGTAATTCGTTGTGGGACATCGCATATGTAATTTAATAAAAAGACCCTTGATTTGGCAATGCCTTACTTATTCGCATTTTTGTTCCACTATACTAAATATTACTTTCACGCAAAAGCAATGATTTTTTGACTTCAATACAAAGTCATTTAAAGCAGATAAAACTCTAGTTGTTTAAGTCTTTACCCAACAATAATAGGGGAAACTAGGGAGACTTCACCCAGTTTTTGGTTTTTATTTTCCTTTTATTTATTTATTTATTTTTTTTATAGAATAGTTAGAACGAATTTAAAAAAAAAAATGTATAAATTGTTTGTTATTTTTCACATTATTATGTCTAAAAATAGTAGCATAAGTCTAAGTATAAATGTACAAAAAAAATATAATCCTAAAGTCTGCATGTGGGTCATGTGTCCCTAGATCTAAGGAGACTTGACCCATCACTTAGGGAGATATGTACCCCTTCAAGAATGTAAGAAAACTCATAAGTAGATATTGAAATTAAAAACACAGGTTTGATGGCGCTTTCTGTTTTAATAAGTGGTACTTGAAGTGAATGTATAAAATGTTCACTCTTTAGGTGAAGTGTTACATTTTTTTCTTTTTTTAATTAATCTTACTCCACATCAGCAGAAAGCAGAAGTAGAATTCAAAACTTTATCAGGTCGGACCTAAACACTAGCGCAGCATTTTTTGATTAAAACAGTACTTTCATGTGTATAAACTACTGTATCAGGATTGGCAATAATATTCAAACCAAGGCTTCTGGGGAGTGTTTTCATCCGCAAAACTCCACCTTCACTGCGCCACTGGACTTAAACAATATTTCAGTCACATTGTAAAGTAACAAATCATTGGGCTTAAAGTTTATTAGTGTGTCAAATAAAAACAATTTACTTGTCTAAAATATTATGTATTTTAGTTATTAAGTTTTAAAAAATCGGGCCTTCATATTCACATTCATTATTGAGGTTATTGCTTAAATAGAATTTAGTTATTCGACCTAAATCACAATATTTTAGCTATTCATAAACAAAAATTCATTGCAAAAACATCAATTTAAACAAAAACATTAAGTCTTTGGACAAATCTCCCTAGTTAGCTTGGGTCAAAGTTCCCGAGGTAGCTTTCTTTTTTTTACCTTAAATTTTTAGCAACTTAGATCAAACATACATAAAATTACTGTAGATCAATAGAAAAGTGACTGAAAAAGATATACAATTTTAAAACTCATTTCCCTTAAAACTGGAGGTTAAAATCTAACAAATTCCAAAATCTTAAAAGTTCACTTGAAGGTGTAGTATACCGTTTAACACTGAATTTCTTGAAAACCACTGACAATTCTGAAATGACTTGTCTCTGCAAAATATTGTTGTGCGACTGGTAAACCAATAATATGACTAAAATTTTCCCTAAATATCCTTTTCATGGAAAAAATCCCCATGGTTCAAATTTCCCTATGGGTCAAACCTCCCTAATTTCCCCTATATTCTGAGATTTATATTTATATTTGCATAAGGGGTTCACAAATAATTACAAAAGCATGATAAATTGTTCATTGGGTAATCGGCAATTCTGTCGTAATTATGTATACTCATTTACTGGCGCAGTAGTTAGATTGCATATTTTACCGCCTTTTATTAGTTCATTAGCTATAGTTATATAGCAGCATAGTTAAATGTATTGCTGACAGTAATCCACTCAACAAAATTAAATGGTTCTGCTTTGCGTTTAACCTAATACGAACCCAATATGCATGAATGCATCAAAACTTTCATTTACTTAAATTTAATAGTCAGGTTTTAAAGTCTTCTCTCAGAGAAGCTTGATTTTACCCCTGTTTTCTTCACCCCCACTCTTATGGCTTACTCTAGCACTGAATTTCCAGCAATTATAAATTCATCTGCGAAACTTTGGCTGACAACTCAACTAGAATAAAGCAACGTACTTATATTACTTCAGTAGCTGGATTTCGTACCAATAGGGCTTGTTCTTTGTAGAGCTCCTAAAATGGGCATTTTTATTTCTGCACAAGATATTAGTCTACATTTTAGAATGGCTACATTAGTTAGATTATAAAGATAATTGTAATCATATTGCACATTAATTCTGTAAATATTGCATATAAAAGTTTATTTGCAAGTTGACACTCATTTTCCTCAACATATCTTACTTTGGAATCAAGTCCGGTTTTCGAAAACACCGCAGAATTGCAAAAACGGTGTGAGGTTTGCGAAAATTAGTGCTCACTAAACTTTATATTAAGTTCCTAAAATAAAAAAGAATGAAAGAAAGAAAAAAAAATCACATGATCCACTCTGATAAAGTCTAAAAACTACAAATGCAGGAAAAAGAAAAGAGCACATTAGTATTAGTATCACGTCTGTAAAATATGTTTCCTTATAAAGTTTCTCTCAGTTATAAGGTACAATGCAAGACCTCTATTTGAATGTAATGCCTTTTCTTTAATTGGCGCTCCTGAGTGGTAACAGACATTAATGGATTTTCCCTTATTCGTGAGTTGATAATATTGAAAATTCTTTCAGAAAGCATGAAATTTTCTCCATTTAGCTTCGTGATGATTATTCAGTTGCTATCCGAGGTGTCTTTGCGGAAAAGTACAGTGAAATCCTGTTACAACAAACTTCAATTAACTGAAATTTTTGATCGTTTTAACGATAACTTTGTTGTTATGGAATTCCAGCAATGTAATCTTTCTTAACTAATAATAAAGCTGAATGTCTGGACCTCTGTCCAGATATCTGTCGGGATGTCTATGACGCGCATGGAGCCTAGACCGTTTCGTGGATTTTCATGAATTTTGGCACAAAATTTGTTTATAGCATGGGGTGTGCACTGTGCACCTCGAAGCGATTTTTCGAAAATTCGATTTTTTTTTTTTTTTTTTTTCTGTTCCAAATTTAAGGACATTTTACCGAGGAAAATATTACAAAATGAACGAGCAAATTAAGATAACAAGGACAAGAAAACTACCATAACGTAAACGAGCAAATCAACATAGCAATTTGATGAGAAATTCATCGTACATTATTTGTAAATATACAGGCGAACCAAATGACCCATTTAATTTTCTACTACGGGCAAAGCCGTGAAGATACCGCTAGTGGAAAATAAAATGGAATTACCCTAATGAAAATTTCCCTCGTTGAAATGGATATTGGTATTCGTTATGACGAGATTTCACTCTATTTCAAAAAAAAAAAAAAAAACGACCGTTCTTATGCGATAAATATCTATTATGAACAGTTTTCGCCAAAGAGAAGTACTCAATTCGCTCCTACAGGAAGAAAACTCAACCAGTTTTGCTGATCAGCCCTCATAAATATCTATTTCATACCTTCATAAATCAGCGCTGCAATTGACTTAATGGAGCTGTTTAGTGTCTCGGAGGTCGAACCTTCTCATGCCACAGACCCTGCGCTTTCGAACGCGAAAACATATGTTCGCTTCAGTGCTGTGGAGATCACTGCCTTATCGAACCATCTGTTTTATAAATTCATTTGTATTGACTTTTAATCGATTGTACTGAGACCGCACCTCGTAGTGAATTCGCAGGAGAAGTTGTAAAGACATGTTGTAATGAATAAAATGGCATTAATAAGTAAATAAAATAAAAATGAAATAAATTAAAAGCATTCGAAATTTTGCACTTGAACCATTGCTTTCTTTATCCATTTGCAATGACTATTTTTGATATTTTTCTCGTAGGCTTATAGCCACAAACTTCCATCACATTTTAAATAATCTATTTTATTTCACTTCTTCAAAGAAACTTTTTTTTTTGTCAGTAACTAGCTGCGTTGCTTGATGTTGCACGGTCTACCACGAACGTTGTGTCAAGTGACACATGTTCAACAATCAGGCTCAAATAAAAGGAGAAAAAAAAGTGTGACATTTCTCGTCAACGTATGGAAACGAGCAATTTTATGACTCACAATTCAAATTTAGACCTTTTTTTTTAAAATAAATTCCTGAGAATCATATAGAACCTCTGTACCAATTGTGGCAAAGATCCAACGTAAACTGGGTTTGTATAAGGCAGGGAATATCCCCCCCCCATACACACACACATGCAGCTGTAAGCTGTAAACATATATCCACATTTTGTAAGGATATTTTTGGTTACAATACAAATCATTGACATCGCAAAAACATTAAACAAACATCGATGTTAGAAAAAACATCAAGAACCAAACCTAGATTGGTAAAAAAATCGATGTTTTACCAACAATATTGATGTTTTGAAAACATCGATATCAATGTCGCACCACTAGGTTGAATTGTGAAAGTCGTACCGATAAAGTCCTAAAACAATCTCGAAAACTTAATGGCGTCGACATCAATGTTCTAGAAAATAAACAGGTTAGCTGAAAAATACTGCTTTCAGCGTATATGCCATGATAATTGTTTAGTTCACCATGCATTGTTGTTGGGAGGAAAAGTTACTTTAGGACTGACAGGCAATGACTGTCAGCGTGTTGGTTTGCAAACAGCAGAAGCAAATAATTTATTCACAGATTTAACCATTAGTTAACTAGTATGTTGTGGCCATCACGAAACTTTCTTCTATATATATATATATATATATATATATATATATATATATATATATATATATATATATATATATATATATATTCTGATCCCTCCCCATGCTTGATGAGGAAGCAATATTCCCAACAAAAACAAAATTACACATGCAATAACTTGACGACCATCCCAATGTCTGAATTATTGCAAAAGCAAAGCAAAGAGCGAAAATTGAAAGTTATTTTAAAAGCATTTCTTGAATTAATTACAAATATTTTATTTGTTAACAAACATAAGATGGCAACAGTTAAAAATTTTAAATCATTGAGATAATATTCGCAACTCCAGCGCTCGAATACGCTACCTTGCGGTGATTTACAAAACAGCCGAAGGAACTAAAACATTGCCACGTTGCGTTCCACGTGTGTCTGTTGACGTAAACACAGGCAGTTTGTTCTGAGTATTTATTAACGCAATCGATGTGTCTTAGTTTGCTTTCAGCTACAGAAATTAATTCGTCCCTTAGTAGTATTCTCGAGCTTCTCAAAATAATGTTAGTTTTCCTTATTTCCTTCTAAAAAGTGAGTTGATTGAGAACTCACAACACAAGAAAATTATGAATTAACAAACTTGGATAACGTTATACAAAGTAAAAATTTTTATTGTTTTGTATGAATTTGTAAGAATATGAGTTTTTTTAATCTTAAATTAATTTAACTAACCATATTTTACAGTAGCATTTAGTTGGAATGGACAGTATGCAAAATATTTTCTTGAATATATTATCGTAGAACAAAATGAAAAATGTTTAACCGAGAAAGAATTTACTTTATTCCTTTTATTCTCAGCTGAAAGGTTTCGGCAAATTTGTTTAGGGTTATAGTTTTGGTATTGTGCGAGCAAAGTAGCCTTGGCGAGATTTCGCGTTTTTAGTTAAACCATTTTTAATTTTTATCATGAGTGGAATAAAATGGTAGTAAGATTACAGAATTCGATAAGTAAAAAGAAATAATTTTCAATCAACTGAAAAGAAAACTACCACCATATATCCGTAAGAATTTTGTAGATGATTTGCATAACATGACATAATTAAATCGTAACTCAGAAATTAGAAACATCGGAAAAGAAAAATTTTAAATTAACCGATTCGGGAATTCGAGAGGAATAACTCAGCTACAAATGCAAAACAATAAGCGCTAGCCAAGCAAAGCAAAGAAGTATCATCTTCTTTTGGTAATAATTTGTAATGTTACATTGAATTTTCTAGCATTAATTGTTATTCTTGTAAGGCCACAATTATTATTTAGTTTTATCAAGAATTGATAAATATCGAATTCAACATCGTGGAAATGGCTGCTTAGAACTACAAACTGGGTAATTTGCATTAATATTTGACGTTTAGTAATGCTTCTTGAATTCTAATCTCTTTCTATGTAGGCCAAAATATCCTGAGGACGTAAAATATTAATTTAACTAGTATGTTGTGGCCATCACGAAACTTTCTTCTATATTTTTCCTTTTTCTGATCCCTCCCCATGCTTGACGAGGAAGCAATATTCCCAACAAAAACAAAATTACACATGCAAAAACTTGACGACCATCCCAATGTCTGAATTATTGCAAAAGCAAAGAGCGAAAATTGAAAGTTATTTTAAAAGCCTTGCTTGAATTATTTACAAATATTTTATTTGTTAACAAACATAAGATGGCAACAGTTAAAAATTTTAAATCATTGAGATCATAGACTAATAATAAGAGTAGACCGAGCTTTCTCATTCTTGCTGATAAAGAAAATTGGTTCATAGATGTATCATGTGACTAGTGGAAGGGCTTGGCGAAGACTTTGCCAGCATGGTTGCTAGATTGCAGCATTATCTATAGTTTGGCACTCGACATGTATTTTAAGACAATGTGTTTTCATTAAAAAAAACTTCCAAGTGCAGAGATTGAACTGTTTTTCTTTTAGTTATACATTATTTTGACATTAGTAATAGTTTTTGATCAGTTTTCGGTAACTCTTATTTCATTTGGAGCTGTCAGCGTTGGCGTGAACGGAATGGCGTAAACGTTTTGCGTTAACGCAAAAATGTACTAATCGGTATCTTAAATTGAAACTGTAGGTAAAAATCTTACCGTTTGCTGATTCTTCTTGGTCGCTTGCATCTTTTATTGCTTGGAGAGTTATTGAAATTGACTAAAGAAAATGCACAATGCTATCTAAACGAAAAACTCACTATATTAACAAAATATTTACAACTTAGAATAACAAATTTACAAATCGGACTCCATAAAAGATCATTCTTCCGTGTTCCATTAATTCTATTTATTTTATTTCGCGCTGGCGTTGATCGTCTGCTACGATTAACGCCCGCTGTTGCTAGGATATCCACCAGTCACATGGTTTGGTTTATGAGCAGCAAAAGCGTTGCCATAGCTCGGTCTACTCTTATTATTAGTCTATGATTGAGATAATAATCCGATCATTTCCATACAATTAAAATCACGAGAAATACGCAGACGACAATCTATTACGATTTATCTTTCTTATTGTTGCATTAATAAAGCTATTTTTATTCGCAAAAAAAAAATAAATAAATAAAAAATCAACACCTCTTGGAGCGATTGGCGTCAAAATTGAACCAAAGCCTGTTTACATATGGATTAACATATATTCCAAATTTCAACCAGAATGTAGTATTACTTCTTGACATAGGGTACTCACAATGGAAAAAAAGAATGGGCGATTGCTCTACTCCCTTTCTAGCTGTTGAAACCAAAATAAAATCAGCTCTTATACCCACTAAGGGCTACTTGTCGATAAATTTTTCTTTCATTCCGTTCATTATTTCTTGAGATACAGCAGTCACAATTGACGACGAAAAAACGTTCTATAGCTCAACCCCCCTTTGAGTTATTTACACCAAAATTGAATCAGCACCTGCTCCTGTTAATGGCAACATATGGACCAAATTTTGTTTGATTCCGCCAGTTACTTCCTGAGGAATAGCAAGCACGCGTAACTCAAAAAACGTCCCATTGCTCCACCCCCCTTGGAGGAATTCGCGCCAAAAACCAATGGGCACAAGTTCACATAGGGGCACATATGTGTACCAAATTTCGTTCGATTTCATGCGGTAGTTTTTGCTGTAGAGCGGCCACAAAAAACTGGTCACATACAGACGTGACACACACACACGCACATACACACACAAAGACAGACAGACATTTTCCAAAAATAGTCGAAACGGACTCAGCACACCTCAAAACGTTCGAATCCGTCAAAATTCGAAATTCGAAAATTTGCACGAATCCAATACTTTCTTCTATATATTAGATATAGAAGAAAGTAAAAAGGATAAAACAAAAAAATCACACATACGAACAAAAATCACAACACTTTTAGCATTTTCTTCGTTACCACGTGCGCTTGTTTTAGTTTTTTCGTCCGTCATTAGACAGTGACTGCAGTGCCTTTTATAGTTTGTTGGAGTTGCGAATTTCCGATCATTTCCATACAATTAAAATCACGAGAAATACGCAGACGACAATCTATTACGATTTATTTTTCTTATTGTTGCATTAATAAAGCTATTTTTATTCGCAAAAAAAAAAAAAAAAAAAAAAAAAAAAATCAACACCTCTTGGAGCGATTGGCGTCAAAATTGAACCGAAGCCAGTTTACATATGGATTCACATATATTCCAAATTTCAACCAGAGCGTAGCATTACTTCTTGAGATAGGGCACTCACAATGGAAAAAAAGAAGGGGTGATTTCGCAACCCCCTTTTTAGCTGTTGACACCAAAATAAAATCAGCTCTTATACCTACTAAGGGCTACTTGCCGATAAATTTTACTTTTATTCCGTTCATTATTTCTTGAGATACAGCAGTCACAATTGACGACAAAAAACGTTCTATAGCTCAACCCCCGTTTGAGTTATTGACACCAAAATTGAATCAGCACCTGTTCCTGTTAATGGCAACACATGGACCAAATGTTGTTTGATTCCGCCAGTTACTTCATGAGGAATAGCAAGCACGCGCAACTCAAAAAACGTCCCATTGCTCCACTCCCCTTGGAGGAATTCGCGCCAAAAACCAATGGGCACAAGTTCACATAGCGGCACATATGTGTACCAAATTTCGTTCGATTTCATGCGGTAGTTTTTGCTGTAGAGCGGCCACAAAAAACTGGTCACACACAGACGTGACACACATACACACACACACATACACGCAGACAGACAGACATTCTCCAAAAATAGTCGAAATGGACTCAGTACACCTCAAAACGTTCGAATCCGTCAAAATTCGAAATTCGAAAATTTGCACGAATCCAATACTTTCTTCTATATATTAGATATAGAAGAAAGTAAAAATGGGAATGGGAGTAAGTCATGAAATTTCTTTGATAATTCGATAACGATTGTAATGTAAACTTAGATGCAATTATACGATGTTGGAAGTAGGTGAAACCGGCTTTTACACTGTCCAAAATCCCTAAACATATTTGAGTGTAAGAGTTTAATAAAGGGTGTCCCAAAATGAACGCAAGATGTGAATTTGCCGAAAATAATGAAATTTGAGGCAGATCAAGCAGTTACTGTTATTGGCGCTCGCTATCGCAACACGGTGTATAGATAGTGGACTTGTTCACATAGACCTTTGACTTCAAATAACCCCAGAAGTAGAAACCTAATGATGTTAAATCGCACGATCTAGGGTGCCAATTCTGATCACCGAAACGAGAGAGTACGCGATCAGGAAATGCCTTATGCTGTAATTTAATTGTTTCATTGGCTGTATGATAGCATAACCCTAAATTTTTACTTACCCTAAACTCTGAGCTGTCTAATTGTTCCTTTTTCAGACTGCCAACAATTTACGTCAAAATTCAAATCTTGCGTTAATTTTGGGACACTCTTTAGAACATCTGATGATTTTATGTGAGAACATTCAAAAGGGAAGAAAAGAAAACGCACACACAAACACATCCAAATTATTTAACAAGAAGTTCCGTCTAGAACTAGACGAGCCTACTTTCCCGTATACCCATACTACATTCTAGTATCTGATCAATATTCTCAAAAATAGCTAAAATCGCAAATTTTTTCAAACATATTTTTTTAAATATTTTAAGCAGATTTCTAGGAATAAAATATTCCTTACTTTTCTTCAAAAAA
The DNA here is from genome assembly GCF_026930045.1 of Uloborus diversus. NCBI lineage: Eukaryota > Metazoa > Arthropoda > Arachnida > Araneae > Uloboridae > Uloborus > Uloborus diversus. The sequence goes on along the minus strand of NC_072732.1, from coordinate 110,423,629 downwards.
ACGAACAAATAAAATAGCAGCACCTTTTAAACAAAGCAGCTAATACACTTCTTCCCATTAAAAATTTTTTTTAACAGCTTTCAAAACGAAAAAATAATAATAATAAGTTCACTAAAATAAATACATCATATAAAAAAATCGTTTCTTTTTCCCTTGTTGCCAAAAATAATTTTTTAAACGAATTAATGCACTTACCAAAATAAAAAAAAAAAAACAATAAACTGTCAACTTAAAGAAATAATTTTCATTGTCAAAAAAAAAAAAAAAATCGTCTGCGCATATTTTTCGAGTTTATTCACCGAAAACTAAATACCTAAATTAAAACTTTAGCGTGAAAATAAAAACAAATCATATCAACAATAATTATTTCACAGTTAAAACCACAGCAGCGGAGTCGGAGTCAATCTCATTTTGGGATAAAAGAGTCGGAGTCGAATATCCAAGAATCGGAGTTAGTCATTTGTCCTACGTGTATAAATGTTTGCCAAAGCTACGAAGTCAGAGTCGAAATCGGGGAGTCGGAGTCCGATTAATTGTCGGGAACAGGAGTCAGAGTCGGTGTCAGGTGCCCCTAAATTCTCGGAGTCGGAGTCGAGAGTAGGTCGTCAAGAGCTATTTCCAACAAAGTTTGTTTGAAGTAAATCCGCCTTTAAGTTTGGAATCTATATTGACTTTCAGTTTCCCCTTAGGCGCTAATGTTAAAAGATTTGAACTGTTCAAAATTGAACGAAAACTTGTTCAAATCAAAAAGATATTTTCGATACATGTTTTTTATCAAAAGTTTTTCCCTACAAAGTTTGTTTGAAGCCACTTTGCTTCTAAGTTCAAGATTTATTTTTGATTTGAATTTCCCCGTAGGCGCTAATGTTAAGTTTTTTTGAACTGTTCAAAATTGAACGAAAAATTGTTAAAATCAAAAAATGAATTATGGGAATGAGATGTCCTCGCCGAGATCTTTCTAACAAAAAAAAATTTGTTCGAATCGGACTATTCATTCAAAAGTTATTAGGGGGGACAGACAGACAGACCGACAGACAGACCGACAGACATTTTTCCCCATCTCAATACCCTACTTTCCAATTTTTAATTTTTCAATATTTATATAACTATTTTATTTATTTTTGACTTTTTTTTGTTTTTCGGGATATTTTTAAGATGTATTAAGCCTTCTTTCATGCTTTTTTCTTCTTTCTCTGATTTTTACTGGGAAAGTAGGCTAAAAATGATGCAAAATACAATCCTTACACATGGTATTCAGTTTTAACCTGCAAGACCTTTATTTTCGCCAACGTTAGTCCTACATGAAAACTTCCAACTGTAAAAATGTTCAAAATCAGATGCAGAGTTAAGATATTAAAAGTTTGAAGGGGAAATAATCTTCATTGAAAAATAATTCCAACACAAAACGTTTGAAATTAGTACGACCAATACTTTCCGAGATATGAAACGCGGCGTTTTGTGACTTACATCACTTTACACTCGCCGTCAATAACACCTTTTGGGGGAAAGTATAGCGATTAACAAGTGTTTAAAATTATATGTGTGTATAGAGTGTGGTTTTTCAAATTCTTCCAGGTTTTGTTGTGTGTTTTTGCGTGTCACGGCATAACATTTGTACACATTTTTGAACTTCAATGAAAATTATAAATACCTTATTTTTTTACTTTGACAACCTCTCATTTTGTGAAAGGGTGATAAGTTCCAATCTTATCTTCTGTATGGTCCCTTAAGACCTTGAATTGAAATATCTCCTTGAATTTTGGTCTCACAAATGTCAAAGTTTTTTTTGTGTGAGGCATAGTTTTCAATGAAGATTATTTTTCTAAATATAAGTTAGAGGACCTAGGGCCCGAATAAAAAGTTAGATTTTGTATTTTTTGACTCATTTTTAATTTTGCTTCAAACTTTCGATACCTCAACTCTGCATCTGATTTTGAACATTTCTGCAATTTGAAATATACATCTAGGACTAACGGTTGCGAAAATAAAGGTCTTGCAAGTTAAAACGGAACACCCTGTATACGTTGTTGCAACAAAACAGAACTAAATATAACTTTTATGTATTTAACAAGAAGTTCCGTCTAGAACTAGACGAGCCTACTTTCCCGTATACCCATACTACTTTCTAGTACCTGATCAATATTCTCAAAAATAGCTAAAATCGCAAATTTTTTCAAACATATTTTTTTTAATATTTTAAGCTGATTTCTAGGAATAAAATATTCCTTACTTTTCTTCAAAAAAACGAACAAATAAAATAGCAGCACTTTTTAAACAAAGCAGCTAATACACTTCTTTCCATTAAAAAAATTTTTTAACAGCTTTCAAAACGAAAAAATTGTAATAAGTTCATTAAAATAAATACATCATATAAAAAAAAATCGTTTCTTTTTCCCCTGTTGCCGAAAATAATTTTTTAAACGAATTAATGCACTTACCAAAATAATTAAAAAAAAGAAAACAATAAAATGTCAACTTAAAGAAATAATTTTCATTGTCAAAAAAAAAAAAAAAAATCGTCTGCGCATATTTTTCGAGTTTATTCACCGAAAACTAAATACCTAAATTAAAACTTTAGCGTGAAAATAAAAACAAATCATATCAACAATAATTATTTCACAGTTAAAACCACAGCAGCGGAGTCGGAGTCAATCTCATTTTGGGATAAAAGAGTCGGAGTCGAATATCCAAGAATCGGAGTCAGTCATTTGTCCTCCGTGTATAAATGTTTGCCAAAGCTACGAAGTCAGAGTCGAAGTCGGGGAGTCGGAGTCCGATTAATTGTCGGGAACAGGAGTCAGAGTCGGTGTCAGGTCCCCCTAAATTCTCGGAGTCGGAGTCGGGAGTAGGTCGTCAAGAGCTATTTCCAACAATGTTTGAAGTAAATCCGCCTTCAAGTACGGAATCTACATTGACTTTCAGTTTCCCCGTAGGCGCTAATGTTAAGGGATTTGAACTGTTCAAAATTGAACGGAAAATTGTTCAAATCAAAAAGATATCTTATATACAAGTTTTTTATCAAAAGCTTTTTCCTACAAAGTTTGTTTGAAGCAAATTCGCCTCACAGTTCGGAATTGCTTTGAATTTCCCCGTAGGCGCTAATGTTAAGTTTTTTTGAACTGTTCAAAATTGAACAAAAAATAGTTCAAATCAAAAAGTGAAATATGGGAATGAGGTGTCCTCGCCGAGATCTTTCGAAACAAAAAAAAGTTTGTTCGAATCGGACTATTCATTCAAAAGTTATTAGGGGGGGACAGACAGACAGACCGACAGACAGACAGACAGACCAACAGACAGACAGACCGACAGACATTTTTCCCCATCTCAATACCCTACTTTCCAATTTTTAATTTTTCAATATTTATTTAATTATTTTATTTATTTTTGACTTTTTTTTGTTTTTCACGATCTTTTTAAGATGCATTAAGCCTTCTTTCATGCTTTTTTCTTCTTTTTCTGACTTTTACTGGGAAAGTAGGCTAAAAACTAATAATAATTAACATTTTTTTTCGTAATTACCATTGAGAATAAAAGTTATAATGATTGCAATTTTATGCAATAAGGGTGGGCAATTACTGGGCCCCCGAAACAGTAACTAATAATAATTTAAAAAAGTTTCACAATAACAATTAAGAAAAAAAGTTATGAGGATTGCAACTTTATGCAACAAGGGTGATAAATTACTGTGCTCTTATACAGTAATACTCATATTATATAATAGCCAATTTACTGATCGAGCAACACACCTGACGTCACCAACAATGAAACTCGCACCACAGCATGATCATTTTTTAGTAATGTTTGACATGCAGGGAAATGCTTTATTTTGACAAGGCTGAACTGGATCCAGTCACTTAACTGTTTTGCTGGTAAAACTGTCATTCTAAGAGAATGAAGAAACGAAAAAGTATAATCAACAATGAACGCTATCTACTGAAGTTTTTCATCCATTGGAGTAAGGATTAAAATTTCAACTGTCAGAATATCACTAAACAGGCAATGGCTTCGTTCTAATGTAGAAGCGATTTTTACCCGTCATACCTTGACGGGCTATTTTCTATTAACAGTAATAATTGAAAAAAAAATCTTAATTTATTCAGAACTAATAACATTACATAAATATAATTAAAATATTGTTGTCTATTGTATTAATAATTGGGAATGAGAGCTAGGTCCAGTTGTTGGACCTAGTTTGAAAGTTGTTCTAAATAAGTGAACATTTCCATGATTTTTTTTAGAACAATGTTGCACAAAACTGCAGTAATCTTTGCTACAACTTTACTGAAGATTACTGCAGCTTTGCAGTAATCTGCAATTTGTGCTTTTTGACGTTGTTATTTCTTATTTCATTGCAGAATCAATGTCTTTACGTACTGAATTTTTCAAGCTCTATATTGATCAATTTTTATGACAGTAATGTGTCTGCATTTTTAAAAAAGTTTTTGGCCCATTTCCCTCGAGTAACTTTGTTAAGTTCATGAAGAGTTTCAGGTTGATGTTTGGATAACGAATAATAAAGGGTCAATCCTTAATTCATCCATCTATTTTATCAATGTTTTTTTTTTTTTTCGATTCTTCCCAAGAAACTGACGGTTGATCGTGACGTGTGGCTATTTGCTTTATCTTGATAAGCTAGATCAGAGGTCGGCAACTAAGCTTAGTATCTGTCCGGATACCTTTGAAAATGTTTATTGAGGTACTGGAAAAACCTCCTCATATTCTACACAAACCATAAAAAACTTAAATTAGTCACTTTATTACTTTTAGAATATTAGACAAAGTGATAATAGTACCGCCTTGAAGATGATGTTGCCTACATGAAAATATATTTAAGTAACTTATTTGTGTAATTTATAGTCTCAAAACATTTTTGGCGGTCTAGCTTTTGATCTTTTGCGTTACGGACCTGAATCGCTTCCAGTTACTATGACTGCTGAGTTAGATGACTTGATGGTTTTTATTGATTGAAAATTTTGAGTAAAATACTATGTCTCTAAAAAAATTTGCTGGGTTGATCTTGACACTTGTTTTCAATCTTTAATTTTTACTAAGAAAAAAGTCGCAGGTCATAAAATACATTTTTTTCGAAAATTCAACATTTCAGGAGCAGAAATTCTTTTGAAGATCTCTTTATTTCAAGAATTGAAATAATAATAATTACGCTCTTTAAGTATTCTTATTTTTATGATTCATTGAACACATAGCTCCATTGAAACTGGGAGCAAAAAGAAGACAACTTTTGTTTAACAGAGAAAATATTTGAATTTAATTAATTTGCTTCGTCGGTTACATCCTTACGATGATAACTCGGGCAGAAACGAGCTGATGTGTGCATCACATGACTTCCTTTTTGCCCCAATTTAATGTCATTTCCCAATTAATGGCAATTTTAATGTGATTCAATTGTTTGCTCTATATATCACCAACGGTGGACAAATTGAAACCAAATTTTAAAAAAAGAAGAAGAAAATATATACACAACTTGAGCTTATATCGAAATTAACAATGATTTCCCCCCAAAAGGGGCAAAATACCACCTTAGGAACGCCCGAATGCAACCAAAAGGGAAGGTGCACAACTAGACCCCAATAGGAGTGTACGTACCAAATTTCAACTTTCTAGGACATACCGCTTTTGAGTTATGCTGAGATACATACACACATACACACATACATACGTACATATAGACGTCACGAGAAAATTCGTTGTAAGTAACTCGGGAATCGTCAAAATGGATATTTCGCGTTATACGTTCTTAGGCAGTTATCTACGTGTGGTCGAGTCGAAAAAAAAAAAAAAAAAACCTCAGCATTCGTTCGGGGGTGAGAAAAATGGAAATTAAGGCCGATTTTTGAGTGAAATTTATTTCGCGAATACAATACTTCCTTTTTTGTAAAAGGAAGTAAAAAGGCAACAATGATGAAGAAGCATATACGATGAAAGAAAGCTTTCAAATTTTTGAATTGAATGAAACTTGAAATCTATTTTTTATGCAAAGTGCAAAAAGTTTCATAAGCCCATAATCCTCAATTTAATGCTTGCTTGAGTTCAGCCTTGAAATTGATTTTTTAACTTTAGCAACAATTAGCTTTATAATTACTATTATTCATTTTTGTTTTCGCAAGGATTGAAAAGCTTTTGTCCATGACTTACCCGTTTTCCGATTCAATCAGTGAATATCATCATAACTTTATATCAATTTCATGTTCATACACTGTCAAAACTACGGGTGCCTTTGACTAACTATTTGGCTCCCTGGGGTGAAAACACCGGGCCTCAGGGTGCAGTAGAGGCTAGGAAGTGTGATCAAGGTGAATGACGCTAATAAATGTGAAAACGGACCTCCTAAATGCATGGGTGAAACGCTGGCGCATGCGCTCTCCGCTCTGACATCATTCAACCACAATCAATGGCGGACGCAAGAATAACTACGCACATGCACTTTCCCATTGAATGAAGTACGAAATTGGATTAAAACTTATAAGTTTCTACGATTTACTCTTCAAAGTTTCGCGTAAGTACATGCATTTGATCGTAGCTTTTAAGGCTTTCGAACATATTTAAAATTGTTTCAAAGGTACGTTGATTCTTCAGTTAGCCGTTATATACATTTGCTATTCCTATCATGCATAAATTTTACCTAAAAATAGCTATCAGCACCGGATAGGTAACATTTAGTAATCAAAACGCTTAAATTAGATGATATTTGAAAAGTTATTTCAACTATTAATTTTGACTATGTGGTTTTACTTGCTTGTATTATCAACAATCTTGTGGATTTTTAACTAAGAGATTCATTGTTAGGAATGTGATGCACTCAGCAAGTGAACGGAAACTCTAATTACGATGATGCAAATAGCAAAAACATAAAAGCACGAAAAAAAAAGGAAAGCGGATTGAGAAAAAGAAATTTCTTCTCCGTCTCGATTTTTTTTTTTTTTTTATTTATTATCTCGTGTCTAAGTTAACTAGCTTTCCTCGGCGTTATTGCTTAAAGCGAATGACTGAACTTTTTTCGTCACTCTAGTAATAGTAAGAATGAATAACTCGTTAGAATTTGTTTTGGCTTTTAATTTATCGAAAGACTTTTGTTCTTTTATATTATTTACGGATATTCAAATGTCGAATCATATATACGTACGTACTAATATGGTGCTCTTTGATTAAAATTTCGAACGTGATGAAAGGTTTTATTTTCCATGATTGCAACATAATTGAATATTTATTGTTCGTGTAAATGATTTACAAATAGTACCTACGTTCTTCATTTTCGGTACGATCGTGCTGCAGTAAATGTCAATAACATATTAAAATTACTGAGCAATCCAAGTGGATGTACGAAAATTAGTGTACGGCAGACAAATTTAAGTCATGAACACTTCTAAACTATGTTCGAAAGTTGAAATGTGATCAAATGCCTTAAAGTACAAGTTTTAATCATTTTCAGAACTATTCAATGTGGAAAATGTACCAAGACTTAGCTTTTTATAACTCAAAACAATATATAATAATGTATACAATTGTTTACGGAAATGCACACAAAACCGGGGGGGGGGGGTGCTCAGCAACAGAAAACAGAAGGTGCCAATGTTCTGCCATAGGGTTCCGTTTTTCACCGCGGTGCACGCTGGGTGAAGGGTGCCGGTTTTTCGCCCGCGTTAAGGGTGCAATTTCGGCACCGTAAAGAGTGCCGCTGGTGAACAAGCTTTTCACCCTCGAAAAGTGCCAAATGCAACCTGTAGTTTTAACAGTGTACAATGTAGCCTGTGACCGACAAAATAATGTAAAGTTGAAAGTTCCTTTTATGACCACCCAACAAAAAATCTGCCTTGTTATGACCACTCCCAAGCAAAAAATCTGCCCTATTATGATCATTCCCAGGGAAAAAATCTGCCTTGTTATGATCACTTCCAGGGAAAAAACCTGCCTTGCTATGACCACTCCCAGGCAAAAAACTCTACGTTGTTACGACCAAGGTATGAAAATAATGGTTGCGTATATAGTGGATACTTTTACAGCTATTTTTTACGAACAGAATTGCAAATAAATTACCCGGAACGTGCAGAAATATAGCCATTCATTGGGGGTCGTCCGTAAATGATGTCACGCTTTGTATAGGGGGAGGTGAATTTGCAAATTTTGTGACATTTTGTGACGAGGAGGAGGGTAACAAAAAGTGTCGTCTCGCACATTTTTGTAGAAGAAAAAATAAATAAATTTTTTATTCAGCAATATGTTAGCAAAATGCAGGGTGTATCAGTACAGCGTTTACAGACTTTCATGGCAGATAGACACCTGGGAAAATACATAGCAATGCATGGTCGGAAACGCCTTCCCGACGTGGTAGTAACGACACAAATCACCAAAAAGACAAGAAATGAATAAGAGAAGAAAACATGTTTATTGCCTTTAGCACAGCAAAAAACTAAGAAAAAAGAACATGATGAACTCAACGATCGCCATCAAACTAGGTGTTCGAAATTTCGACCCCGGGTCGTGATGCATACCTCACATCTACGGTGCATTGAAAATCAAACGCCAAAGCGAGCGCGGCAACAAAAACCGCGTGTAAGCATGCACCGTCCTCTGATGCTTCGGTTTACGGAACGGCATCTATCGTGTACACCGGACAAAAACTGACAGGATTTTTGTACATTGACAATAATAAACATGTTTTCTCCTCTTATTCGTGTCCTGTCTTTCTTGTGTTTTGTGTCGTCACTATCGCGTCAGGAAAGCGTTTCCGACAAGGCATTCCTGATGTGATTTCCCATCGTCTATGTGTACTCTATCTGCCCTGAAAATCTGTAAACACAGTACTGATACACCCTGTATAGGGCCACGTGACAAGGGAAAGAGGAAGAGGGGGAGTGTGATGAAGTGTGACACTGTGTGGCAAAGGGAGTTTGTGATAAAATGAGGTCAAAATATATTGCTCTAAGGCATAATGCAGAAAGTTGCATGTCTTTTCTCAGGGTTTGGTCTTTTTTACATTTTTATTTTATTGAAAGCTTTTTGAAACGCTCTTTCTTTGAAATGTTTTCGGTTTTGCAATTGGTTTGTGAAACGTTGCATTTGGGAGTTGGCATTCATGTGCGAATATTACTAATAAGGAGTATTTTTCTTCTCCTATAATCAATTTCGAATTTTTTTAAGTTCGAGATGCATCAAACTAATGGTTCAATTCAACTTAAGTATTTGCATCAATTTAAAAGACATTCTAAGCAAAGTTATTTTCCTCCTAATGTAAAAGAAATAATAGAAACATAAACATATAGAAAATCATGGAGAAACAAAAATAAATAAACTCCATTTATTTTCAGTAAGTTACCGCCCTATAGCCAGGGCTAAGGCAGAAATACATGAAACACCGCCAACTCAGTCGTTCCATCCGAGGACTGCAATTTCGTGCTTATTAGCACTCATCAGCACGGAATAGGAAGTGACTGAGCTGGAGATGGAAAACCTCTTAAGGAAACCAAGAGTGCCAAACAAATTGGTAGCTAATATAGAATTAGCACTGACCAGACGAGTGACCGAAGCAAGGCTAAGGCAGAAATACATAAAATACCCGGCCAGCTCAGTCATTCCATCCGAGGACTGCTGTTTCGTGCTTATTAGCACTCATCATGTTTAGAGCTAATTCTATATTAGGGGCATTCCAAGGTATTTGGCTGTTACGGACTCTACACTTCATAAGGATGTTTTAGCCTCCTACTCATGATTAGTGCAAATAGTAAAATTAAACTTTTTGTAAATGATTAGTCCTATGTGTAGTTATGTCATAACATTGAAAAAAGTTTAGATTTGTGTTGAATTTCTAAAGATATAGGAAGATATATAGCATGTTACGGACTCTACGCTAAAAAGACATGGAAATTTTTGCTTAAACTATCTTCAAATTTTCTGTGAAAGTAATAACTACTCTTACCTAATGAAGGTTTTCCACTATGTCTCAGTTTATCTATAATACATTTAAGCACCAAAATATTTTTTAAAAAGGTAAAAAATATTTTTTACGGAATTATTTACTGAAGAACTGCACGATTATGAACATGTTACGGACTCTACATATTTGTCACGTTCGAGTATAGTTTGAATTATTGTTTATAGAGTGTAAACAACAACAATACTACCTCATTGTTCAATAGTTACAAAGATAGAATCAACTGTTATGACTATTTTTTTATCATATATGTGAAAGGTGCCCACCTGGGGGGGGGAGGGGCATGCCGCAGACTGTGCCATTGAAGTTTTTTTAGGGGGTGTTTTGAGAGGTATTTTTCTCATTTTTGGGGAGAGGTTTTTGATATTATGGGGGAGGGGGTCTGTGGGATATTTAGGGGAGGTGCACCCAAGCTCTAGGGGTGGGGGGGGGGGTTACCAGATTGAAGGTGGCCTCTTGTTGGAACAGACCAAGTGATATGTTGATTTCTTCAGTCTTGAATTTGATATTAGAAAAGATAGGTTTTAATGCAAATTTCACTAACAATTCAACTTTTATAGTAGAACCTTGGTTATCTGAAGTGATCAATACCGGACCATCTTCGGTAAGTCGAAATTTCGGGATAACTTTTTTTTGAGGGGGGGGGGGGACATGTTAGGAAGAAAATGTTTTTAACCCAATACTTTTTAAATTGCATTTTTAAAGTTAAGTTAAATTTTCTGTTAATTTAATTTAAAAAGGCAACATTTTTTGCTTCAGGAATCACATATATTTTTAAGCAACAAAATTTTATTCATTTCCGGTTCAAATAATTGCATTTAATTAATTAAATGTATGATCAGTCTCAGTCATGTATGGCACGAAAGATCTTATATTTTTGTTTGATGGCCCTAATATTAATGTACAAAATGGCATCTAACATGCCTTACTTTGTTCCTTTATTTTAACGTGAAAGTGATTTTTTTCTTTTTTTTTTTTTTTTTGTACAATATATACTCCTATTTTATACTGGAAATTTTTCAAATGTCACACTGGAAATATACTGAAATTCGGGATCACCAGATCAGTCAACATCCCATAAGATAATAGGGTAAATTGGGACTCGTTAAACCGGCCTTGATAATTTTAATACCCTTTTTTTTTAATTTACGACCAACAAAAAGTAGCCCCTATAGTTCTACAATTCCTATAATAAAATCATATTGTACAGTTATTTCGAACAAATTTCAGAAACTGTTATTTTGGCTGTGCTACTTTTAATTGATTAACTCTCATAACTAAGCAACTTTATTTTTTTTTAAATGGTTTTCATGAAAAATGAAGCAACAAATTAAATTCCTCTGCTGAAATAAGTTTTTTTAGTTCTTAAGTATTAGCAGTTTATTTTTTGTTGTAGGGAAAAAATCAGGACAACTTTTTTTAGACCAATTACCTGGGGTATGTTGCTTCACTTTTAGAAAACACACGAAAACTTTTAGAACAATTAAAAAAGCAATACTCCAGTATTAGCAATAGTGAAGTTGCTAAAAACACAAATTGTGCTGATTGTTGAAAAAGAGTAACAGTAAATGTTGGTCAATTTTAATTATATTGATCTTTAAACTTTGGTTTTTGATTCTAATCATAAAACATTTGTTTGGTACAAATAATGGATAATATTTAACATTAAAATTGTAATAGAAGTTGAGTTCGTAATGTGGGGACACCGGGACTGTGGCAGGTTGGTTCACTTCACAAAGTTCTCTTAAAGTATTAATGGGGAAAAAGGTAATGAATTGAAAATTTTCTGGGATGGTGAGAAATATTTAACTCATGGCAGAAAATAAAATTACGAATTGAAATTTATGATGAGATAAAAAAAAAGAAGAAAAGTAGAGAGCCAGACCAATGTGCCCTGACTCCCCCTATACACTTACTTGTTCAGTCAAAATTCTTCTGAAAGTCAAAGTTTTTTTAAAGTATAAGTTGTAATTTCCTTTAAAGGGCTACTTTTTCTTTTCTTTTTTTTTTTTTTTTTTTTTTTTTGTGCAGGTTGTTCAAACATTTTGGTAAAGAAAGAGCTGTGTTGAAACGGTTGCCAAATGTAGAGTCCGTAACGTTTTGTAGAGTCCGTAACCAAATTTAGAAAATTAATTAAAAATACCGAATTTAAATAATCATGAAACTTATTTTAGAATATTGTATCACTATAGGTGAAGTTAGAAAACATTCAATTTAGTGACATAAAATGCATAAATAAAAATTTTAACAAAACTTTTCTTCTAATTATTGTTACGGACTCTACAATCACCATTTTCACAACTTATAATTTTTTAACGAATGCTCGTTTTGATTAAAATTATTATATGTATTAGAGATAATCCTTTACTTTATTTGTCCCAAGCACCAGTTTTGGCTTAGAATTCGGTTCAAGTCACTATTGAAGAAAAATTCAATGTAGAGTCCGTAACGTTAAAAATTGTATTTTTGATGTTTTGATTGCGACTACATGGATAATATGAAGTAAATGAAGAAAAAAATATGACATGTGTGTCCTTTGGAATGTGCTTTTTTAATATATATAAAAATTTTAACCTTTTAACAAGTTTTGTTACGGACACACCTATGTCACAAATACCTTGGAATGCCCCATTAGCTACCAATTTGTTTGGCACTCTTGGCTTCCTAAAGAGGTTCTCCACCTCCAGCTCAGTCACTTCCGATTCCAGGTTCATGAGTACTAATAAGAACGAAACTGCAGTCCTCGGATGGAATGACTGAGCTGTCGATGTATTTTATGTAAACCTCAATTAGTTCATGTAAGTATTCTGTAAACAGGGGGAGGGGGAGGAAAACGTTGTAAAAATATATAGAATAAAAAACTAACGTTTTACGTTTCCAAATGAAAGAGAAAAAATGTTTTATGTATAGCTAAACATTCGTTTTATTGCATAATTATCTTTCCGTTTTTAAATATTTTATTTTTACGAGGAAAAACGAGCTGATGTATGATCACATGACTTCCCTTTACTCCAATTCAATGTCATTTCCCCATTACTGGCAATTTTAATGTGAGTTAATAGTTTACTCTCTAAATATCACCAACAGTGGCCAAATTGAAACAGATTATTATAAAACATTGCCAAATTTGTCGCCAAGTTGGTGACAAAACTTGGCGACCCAAAGACTGGCGATATATCGCCAAGTGCTCGCCAAATTATAACACCACTTGAGTTACATAGAAATTAACAATGATTTCCCCCCAAAATGGAGCAAAAGACCCCTTTAGAAACACCCGATTGCAACCAAAAAGGGAGGTGCACAACTCGACCCGACTAGGAGTGTACGTACCAAATTTCAACTTTCTAAGACATACCGTTCTTTGAGTTATGCGACATACATACGCACATCCGCACATACATACGTTCATACGGACGTCACGAGAAAATTCGTTGTAATTAACTCGGGAATCGTCAAAATGGATATTTCGCTTGTCTATACGTTCTTAGGCAGTTATCTACGTGTGGTCGAGTCGGGAAAAAAAAAAAAAAAAAAAAAACTCAGCATTCGTTCGGGGGTGAGAAAAGTGGAAATTAAGGCCGATTTTTGAGTGAAAATTTTTTTCGCGAATACAATACTTCTTTTTTTTGTAAAAGGAAGTAAAACGATCCCGTTATGTGCTAATTCAGATCCGAATTAAAACTACTAATACATGCTTTCAACATTTTGAGAAAGTCTTAAAAAATGCAATTTATAAATATTTCTTTCTTAAAAAACAATATATTACTAACATACCATATTTATTTTGATTAATTTTATTTATTTCCTTTATTTATTTTAATTTGCTTGTTTATTTAATAATTTAGTAGAGCAATTTAAAACAAAAAGAAACTTAATTTTAATATTGTTGAACGTTGATGTACGAATAATAATGACACTTGGTTTCTTTAAAGCTGTAATGTTTAAAAAAATGGGTGGGGCTCTTTTTGAATAGTTAATCATGCAGAATACAAAAATGCTGTCAAATTGTAATTGTAATCTGTAAAAAGTTATTCAGTTAATGAGTTAAGGTTAATTAAAGTTATTCAGTTTTGAGATATCCTAAAAGCGTATCTCAAAAATAATATTATTCAAAAAATAATTCTTATGAACTGCAATTTTTAATGAATTTGTCATCATAAAATAATATGTTTTATAATAAACACCCTTTTGTGGCAAGTTTAGCAAAAAATATGAATAAAAATTGTTATAAAATGATTTATAGCAGCGTTTCTTTTATTGTGTTTCACGAAACCCCTGGGTTCCATGGCGATCAATTAAGGGTTCCACGTTCATTGTTTCAATTCAAAATAGTCTTTTAATATAATCGATTAAAAGTTGTCCTGGGTGAAGCATTCAATCAATATTTTCCAAATGCAGAGAATTAATCAAAAGGAATTTTTAATTATAAACTCGATTATCGTCAATGTATAACCTTCGACCATGTTAGTACAAGAATGCGAAATTTTATTGAACTGTCATTTTGTTAATTAAAGGGGTCCGGGATACATTTTGAATAAATAAAAAAAATTATCATACAGTTTAGAGTTTGAAATTTTTCGCACTTGATTCACCATCTCTTTAATAAACAAAATCACAACATAAATATTAAAAAAATAATAATAATAATTTTATTTGTTTAAAAAAAAAATGGGGTTGCTTTAAATCGCCAAAATTCAAAATATTCTTGGTCAATTTTCAAATTGTTTTCAAAAAATTCTGCACAAATATCTAAGCTTTAATTTTTTATCGGCGATTTAAAAGATATTAATTCAATTTAAAAAAAACAGAAAATATTTGAAGAAAAATTTCAAAAAATTCGAAGGTACTTTTTTTTAATCATATTTTTGCAGTAAATGTTTTTTTCTTTTTCCAAATTTTCAGAATAAAAATTAAAGTAAACTGTTTGAAAAAGATATGCTCCAAATTTCATTACTTTATCAGTTCTTAACTTATAATAGTTTAAATGCAAAACATCGGGAAAAATCGCATCATGGAGAAAAATCGCGTTTAAAGATTTAAAGTCATATATAATATTAGTTAAATGCGTACAACAAAAATAATTATATCTTTCGTTCTAATTAAGATAGAAACAAGATTTAAATGTTCTTTTCAACAGAAAAAAAACAGAGAAGGTTTTTTTAATGATTAAGAAAAATTGCAACGATTTTTGTGTCTCGGACCCCCTAAAAAAAGTGTTACTTTTTGATCACAATAAGTATTATTTTTAATATTTTCATTTTATTGCAAGTAAGCCACTTGATGAATGCTGTATTCCAACTATGCTGCCGTATGCAGGTAAACGGCAGTATCTGCAGAAATGAGTTTAATGAAATGTGTGTTGTATTCAATGCTAACACTAGGGAAATGTTGGAATTAGACGTCTTTTTCGCGCCTTTTTTTCAGCGGAAAACAAATAAGCGAGCTTACACAATAAAGGTAATGTACAATAAATGACAAAAATGCAAAAATATGAAAAATGAAAATTTTTCAGTTACTGCCCTTTACCTGCACACGGCAGTATACTGATGAAGATGAAAGAGAGTTCGTGAAAAAAAAAAAGGATATTAAAAAGGGTTCCATTTATTTAAAAAAAATAAGGAACGCGTTTCATAGGTTACGCGATACTTTTCGATACACGAATGGTGAGATAGTGGTCTAAATTGATAACAAAACGAGCCATGATATAGCTGCGAGTACGAATTGTTTTCTGAATTGCGAAGGTTAATCTGTTTCTCTTCTTTATATAATTGCGCACAAAAATGTGTCCAATTTTCAGCAATTACAGCATAAACGGACCACCTGCCACCTGGCGGAGAGCTTCTTCAGCTGCTCCGTTCTCTTAAGAGGGCATTTAATTAAGTGTAGTGGTCGTTACGAGCAAAAACCTGTTATTACTTCTGTCGCACATGAATTGGAAAATGGCGCGTGAGCCTCTATTTGCCACCGTCCTCTCGCTTCGCCCGAATGACAGCCAGACATTTAGAGGCTCGGCTCGAGTGACAACAGCAAACTTAGGACGGCAACAGTTACTTGGAATGGAACATCTTTATTCTTGCGTCACTCGTCTTTTGGAATTAACATGCTTCGACTTAACCAATTATTTTATTTCTACTCTTTATTAACTTTAAACTGATTTAAAACAACTTGGGGCGAACCCGGGTGGTGGGGGGGGGGGGGAGAGGTCACGGAAAGTCACTGTGACCTTTCAAAAATTTCCTTTTTTGGCAAGTTTCGTCACTGCAAAACATTTTGTGTAACCTTACCCAATAAAATTGGTGGCAGCATAGCTGCCGCCACTGCTCTGGTGTAACTTAACTGAAAAACTGGTATAAAGTTACACATCGCTTGTGGAAGGTTACACCTTGGTAGTGTAACTATTAACGTCTCACCCATCTCTGTGTTAAGTTACACCAGAACTTTCTGTATGCTTACAGAAAAATTGCTTGCAATGTTACACATTAGCGAAAATTAAGCTTTCATCTGACTTCCTTGAACGAGTACGCATTTTTAATTGTACTTTTGTTTTGTATTGTATTGTTTTAATAGGACTATTGAAGTAGACCTATACTTCAAGTTAACTATTCGATAGTTAAAATTTTTTCGAATTTGATATGGTTGGAAAGGTCTTTAAAAAACACTCCTAACGAAAAAATTGTCAAGGCGCCCAAGGTCCAATAACCTAAATCCACTAGAAAAAAGTTATAAACGTTTCTTAGTTAGCGAAACTCAAAAATTTTAATTTTATCTCTTTTCCATTGTTGAAATTCATTCTTGGAAGCTTGAAACATTAAGTTTTAGTTCATTTTTTAAACTGCTTTTTCTCCACTAAAAATGCATTTTAATGCTTCAAGTTTGGTATGGTTCGAAAGCTTACAAAAAATGCTTTAAAACACGTTTTACCCGGTTTTACATCACGGAAATCGAAACCCGCTTGATGGCTAGAAACAGCGCTAGAAGCAATTAAAAGTTAGCGAAAATTCATTTTTATTTACTTTTTCACGCGACATAGTTAGCGTGAAGAAATTGCTGGATAATATTGTGGTATTGCCAATTCTCGCTTGAGCATTAAGAAATGTAATATTTGCATTTGTTTTTGTTACTTTCTTCTATATCTAATATATAGAAGAAAGTATTGGATTCGTGCAAATTTTCGAATTTCGAAGGATTCGAACGTTTTAAGGTGTGCTGAGTCCATTTCGACTATTTTTGGAAAATGTCTGTCTGTCTGTGTGTGTGTATGTGTGTATGTGTGTCACGTCTGTGTGTGACCAGTTTTTTGTGGCCGCTCTACAGCAAAAACTACCGCATGAAAGTGAACGAAATTTGGTACACATATGTGCCCCTATGTGAACTTGTGCCCATTGGTTTTTGGCGCGAATTCCTCCAAGGGGGGTGGAGCAATGGGACGTTTTTTGAGTTACGCGTGCTTGCTATTCCTCAGGAAGTAACTGGCGGAATCAAACAAAATTTGGTCCATATGTTGCCCCTAACAGGAGCAGGTGCTGATTCAATTTTGGTGTCAATAGCTCAAACGGGGGTTGAATTATAGAACGTTTTTTGTCGTCAATTGTGACTGCTGTATCTCAAGAAATAACTAACGGAATCAAACAAAAATTTTTTGACAAGTAGCCCTTAGTGGTATAAGAGCTGATTTTATTTTGGTGTCAACAGCTAAAAAGGGGGTAGCGCAATCACCCGTTCTTTTTTTCCATTGTGAGTGCCCTATCTCAAGAAGTAATGCTACGTTCTGGTTGAAATTTGGAATATATGTGAATCCATATGTAAACAGGCTTTGGTTCAATTTTGACGCCAATCGCTCCAAGAGGTGTTGATTTTTTTTTTTTTTTTTGCGAATAAAAATGTTTTTATTAATGCAACAATAAGAAAGATAAATCGTAATAGATTGTCGTCTGCGTATTTCTCGTGATTTTAATTGTATGGAAATGATCGGAAATATTATCTCAATGATTTAAAATTTTTAACTGTTGCCATCATATGTTTGTTAATAAATAAAATATTTGTAATTAATTCAAGTAAGGCTTTTAAAGTAACTTTCAATTTTCGCTCTTTGTTTTGTTTTTACAATAATTCAGACATTGGGATGGTCGTCAAGTTTTTGCATGTGTAATTTCGTTTTTGTTAGGAATATTGCTTTCTCGTCAAGCATGGGGAGGGATCAGAAAAAGGAAAAATATAGAAGAAAGTTTCGTGATGGCCACAACATACTAGTTTTTATTGAGGCTTTATGGGTAACTACGGGCATTTAAAATAATTTCATTTTGATTATGTTTTCGCGATTTTAATATTTAAATAAATTATTTTACGGAGTGAGGAAGGACTTTCAGTTCCAGCTCCCAATTCACAACTCCAATAAACTATAGGGGGCGCTGCAGTCACTGTCTAATGGCGGATGAAAAAGGTAAAACAAACAGATGCCGTAACTTATAACTTGCTTTGAAACGTAATGAATGACAGTAATATTTCATCGTGTTTGTGTGGGAAACTTTCTTTTCTATTCCTCTGAAATTATATTACACCATAAATTTCCTGAAGCCTGTAATTTTCTCCAAAGAAAACCCGTGGCATGGAATGTTTTACCTTTTTCTTTAGTATTGTTAATCACCGCAAGGTAGCGTATTCGAGCTCTGGAGTTGCAAATAATACATGCATTTGCTATCACCACAAACAGTTATCAGGTGAAACTTTTGATAAAATTGGCGTATTATTACGACGTCCAGTGCTTTCGCATGAACAATTATATGTTGCCGTGAGTAGAGTTCGTTCATTTGACTGTTGGAAATTTTATATTTAACGGCAAAATCATAACTACTTTTACAAAAAATATTGTTTGCACAGAAGTTTTACGTATTAAGGGAGTTTTGCAGCATCATTTCATTCAGAACGACTTCCATAATTGTGAAATTGATGAATTTTATCCATTTTGGCACTAATGCCAGGACGAGAAATATTTTTCTTTTGCATTCGTAAAAAACGAATACAGAAATGTCTATTTGCAAGAAACTGACTACGAATGAAGTCCCTCTTTAAGGTGGTGTTTATTAAATTGTAACCGTTCGTGAGAAATCGTTGGAAATAAATACAAGCGGAATATAAAATGGGGAGAATGGGACATTAAGCTTTTTTTTTGATAAGAACGTTTATGAAAAACAGTGTGATATGTGGCAAAGGGAAGAGGGGTTATTGTGAAGTGTGAAACTTTGCGACAAAGGGGGAGATCAAAAATTTTGAAAAGTGTATTTTTCAGTTTTCCCCTAAACCGTAAACAAATCACAAACACGATTCTTTAAAAAATTACACTATTATTGCTACGTCCAGTGTTTTTGAATGTACAATGTTTAATGTAGCTAGTAGGATCCGTTCATTTGACTGTTTGGAATTTAATAATTCTAACGGCAGAGGTCAAGGCAACTTACTCAATAATATTGAACTTATTAAAAGAAGCATTGTTCATGCAGAAGTTTTACGTATAATCTGAGTTTTGCAGGATCATTTCATTCGAGAAGATTTCGATAATTGTTAAATTGGCGGGCGCTCTTCATCTATTGGCGTCAAATTTTTGGCACCAATTGCAGCTCGAGAAATGTTTTTACTTTGCATACGAAAACAAAGAGTAGGGAAATGTATATTTGCATACACTGTTAAAACTACAGGTTGCGTTTGGGACCTTTCAGGGGTGAAACACTTGTTCACCAGCGGCACCCGATAGAGAGCCGAAATTGCACCCTTAGCAAGGGTGAAAAACTGGCTCCTTTCACCCAACGTGCACCGTGGGTGAAAGATGGTACCCTAGGTGAGAAGAATGGTACCTTTATTGCTTCCTATAGAGATTCCCCCCCCCCCCGTGTTGTGTGTGTTTTTGAATACAATTGTGTTTTATTTATTTTGATTTATATATACGAAGGCATTTGATCACATTTCTACTTTCGAACATAGTTTAGAAGTGTTCATGACATTAATTTGTCTGTTCGTGCGCTAACTTTCTTATATTCACACTTGGATTGCTCAGAAATTAATATGTTGTTGACAACTTTTACTGCATGATCCGTACTGAAAATGAACAGGGAAGGTATTTATCAATCATTTGCCGGAACAACCAAAAATAATGGGTAACATTAGATAAAATCATGGAAAAATAAAAGCGTTTCGTAAACGTTTAAAATTTTAATCGAGCGTAACATATCAATACTTATTATAAGATTCGATATTTGAGTATCCTTATGCGTTCAAGATAAATACTAATTTAAAAGCCCTTCTTTCCAATGTCAAGTTTTCCGTCAGATTAAAAATAAAAACGAGTCGATAACTACATTCACTTCCTTGCAATAACGCCTAAGAAAGATACGCTAACCAAAACACGATGTGAAACTCATGAGTCAAACACTGACTGAGAGAGATTTCTTTTCAGGCGGTTTTTTTCCCCTGCACTGCTGCTCTGTTTCCACTACACGTAGTTATTTCATTGAGAAGAAATAGACATTGGTATATAGGCTACTCAGTGCTCACGTCGATGCATTTTTATTCCGGAATTAGCTATTCAATAATCAGCTGATTTAAACGTTTATATTTTTAATGTTGTTGTTGTTCAAGATAGTACACTGTTAAAACTACAGGTTGCGTTTGGCACCTTTCAGGGGTGAAAAGCTTGTTCACCAGCGACACCCAATATGGAGCCGAAATGGCACCTCTTATTTGGGTGAAAAACAGGCACCTTCTAAAAGATAGGAAGCTGGGGTGACCAGAAAGAACCTTCTGAGAGAAAAATGGCACCCTTACTGATTTCTACTGTAGATCCTACTCCCCCCTCTTCCGTATTGTGTGTGTTTTTGAATACAGTTGTGTAGTTGTTTTTTTTTTTTTACATATATCTAGTTTTGATTCATGATATTCTACATTTTGGACATTTTTCACATTGAATTAAGCACTGGAAAAGATTAAAACTTGTAATTACAGCATTTGATCATATTTCAGAGTTTTCAACATAGTTAAGAAGCGTTGCTTTAATTCATCTGATCGTGCTCTAACTCAGTGTTTCTCATCCTCTTTTGACCCACGACAGGTAAAAGCAAATGAAAGGAATTACAGACCAGTGAAATTTTTATCCTTTTCTTTAAATTAATAAAATAAATAATAATAATGAAAATAACAACTCTGGGGCCGTTAAAAACGTGTCAAAAAATTCTGCGTATTGATGAGTTTTTTTTTTTTTTTTTTTTTCAGTAATATTAAAAATAAATAAAACAATAAATATCTACCCCCTTTACTTGGTATCAAAGAACTGTCACAAACATATTTAAATTTAAAGACTAGAAGTTTTTCGCCACTTTTAAAAATCAAAAGAAATTTCTAACGCTATATTATCGGCTTCACAAAATAACACCAATTAGATAACCGCTAACAGGAAATGATTCTAACACTTGAATGAAAAAAAAAAAATAACTAGACGGAACGAGTTTTATTTTTTAGTTCATTTTTTCCCGCTTGCTATTCTGTTTTATAATCTCCGAAGCACAAGAATCATTTTATTCATTATTTCATCTCACTTGTTGATTATTATCTTACTGCTGGTCAATAATGTGGTGGTTAAACGTTGCTTATCGAGTACTCAAGAAAATAATGATAAATATTTTTAGTATCGGTTTGAATGTTGGAAATAGCAATACAGTAACCGTTAAACAATAAAAAGCAGTAAACGTACTTTTAAAAACACTTTTAACTATGTTTGAAAGCCCTGAAAGCTACAAAGTGATCAAAAGCTGTACTTACTTGTTATTGTGGAGTTGAATCCTCAAAAGTTTTAATCCTAGAAGAGTTTTAATCCAATATTTTACTTAATTCAATGTGAACGTAACATCGAGCTACTGATCCTGCGTCCGCCATATTGAAGTGGTTAAATGAATGTCGAAGTCAACGGGCATGCGTAACGATTCATTCTGCGATTCAATGCTGTTTTCGCACCTCTGCTGCGTTTCCTGGCTAGTATGGCACCCTTCGGTACCATGCCTTCACCTTAGGGGAAATATATTCTCTCGTCTGGAACCCCTAGTTTTAACAGTGTACTGATAGACAGTTTTAGGTAAGTTTTGCAGGATATGAATAGCAAGATATTAAATATTTAATAAGGTAAACGGAACAATAAGCAGTTGTCAACATACTTTAAACACTTTAAATATGTTCGAAAACTTTAAGAGCTGCAATATGATCAAATGCCTTTACTTACTAGAGATTTCGAAGATTAATCCACGAATTTTTCAGTTTTTTACTTCATTCAATGTGAAAGTAAATTTCGTTGCAACTTCCTTCGTTCGCCATTCAAACTGAAGTTGTCGTTGGACAATTAGTCAGAGCACATGCGCAATGAGTCGCTCTCCTATTGAATGGTCTTTTAGCACTTTTGTTAACGTCGTTCACCTACTGAGGAACCAAAAGCACCTTGACGACACTTCCTAGCCTCCGTTGCACCCTGAGGCACCGTTTTTTCACCCTAGGGTGAAATTCTTTACCCCTGTGGCACTCCTGGTTTTAACAGTGTACGGTTGCAACAAAATAGGGACTGTCCAAAAATGAAGTCCCGCTTTGAGGTGGGGTTCAAGAAATAGTAACAGTTTGTGACAAGGGAGAGGAAAGACATGACAAGAGGAGCATACAATGGGGAGAATGTGACAACCAGGGGCGTAGCTAAGGGGGGTGGTTTGGGGACAACCCCCCCCCCCCTCGAAACGTTAGTCTCAAAAAAAGGGAAAAAGAAGAGAGAAAAGAAAGAAAAAAAAAGAAGAAAAAGAAAAAAAAATCAAAACGACTTTTTTCTGAGTAACAAAGGTCAAAAATTCACTTCGCTCCCCCCCCCCTCCCCAATGCCATTGAAAATCTGCTCCATGTGTGACCCTCAAGCATAAAGACGCCTCCCTCTGCTGCGACAATTTTTTGAAAATTAAGTGAAATTTGACACTTCGCTTTAGAAATGAGATTGATTTATTAAATCCACTTATATGCAGCCTTTCTTTGTCATGGATTCTGCAAATTGTTAAATATGTTTAATTTTATGAGCCGCGCAGTGGGAATATTGCATACAGTCGAATCTATATATATCGAATTTCACATTAAAGAAAAAAAATCGAGATAAAGAGATTTTGAGATACGGGGGCTTTAAGAAACTTTTTATAGAAGTTTGAAATATGATGGTGAACATTTGAAATCGATACTAAAGACAATATGGGCTCTTGATTAAAATTCCTCTTTATTAGTTTTGTTAGGTATTTATTCTATTATTACATTATTAAGTGCTTTATTGCGAGTTTAAGGAATCATTTTGACAGTAAAAGCAACTTTAAGCATATCTTTTTCAAGAAAGTCTTTTATTGCTTTTTGGTCCCTGATTTTTTTTTTTTTTTTTTTTGATTCATTATTTATCCTCTTGAGGTTAGCAATTGTTGCAAATCTAACTTGGCCAGTATTCTACGGTTTTCCTTTTTTCATCACTTGAAAAAAACTTATACTTTCTTTTCACTCCTATCATTCGGTTTTCTAAGGAATCACAATTTTAAGAAAGAGAGCAACCAAAGAACAGTACTAATCCAGATAACAGAGCGAAATGGCTTTTAACTTGAATGACCTTTAACCATGAACTTGAAATTTTCATCTTACATGTCAAACCTGTGAATATCACCCATTTACTCTTCTTCCAAGAAAGTGCGCGAAACGTCCTGGAAAGCTTATTCGTGGAACGCATTTCTCCCTTTTTCCCACTGCCTCTTCGGCTCTTGAAGACAATTCCTCTGTTTCAGAGTTAAAGAAAATGTTTTTGTTTGCTTCTTTAAAGATCATTGGGCTTCGAAACCGAAAGTGATAGCATAACCGGAATTCGAGACGATAGAGGTTTTTGTTGGTCTGGTCTCGTATGTGTCATATAGATCATAGTCAAAACGACCTTTGCTAACCAGAGTATCCATTGCAATCACATTGATTTTTCAGCCAGTATTTACTGCGTATTCTTTTGGAAACGTACAGTCTGTTTAAAATAGTACATTCTAAGTGAAAGTTGTTGCATAATGAAGCGAGCAAAACCGATAACAAGCTTTTTTAAACCCAAACAAAAAAATTAAAATGACGAAAAGGATTACTCTAAAAAGAAAGTTAACGTCGTCTGAAGAAAACGTTCGTCTGAAAAGCAGTCTGCAAAGCAGCATTAGACCCATCGGACCCTTCTGAAGGTAATTTTATTTTAATTCAAAAGAAAAACTGCGTAGCATTACATGAATAAAATGTTTAAAAACGAAATGAATCTAGATTATTTCTGTTGAAGTATGAAGTATGAAGTGAAAAGGGGGGCGCTTGAAACCAGCGCGAGCACCGAGACCACAGGTCTATTGTACTATCCCCGCTTAGGCTACTAAAGGAGCCCAGTAACAGAAATAATAGAGATTATTTATAAGTAACAGAGATTATTTCTGTTAGCTTGGTTCGCATTAAAAAGTAGAAAATAAAAAAGACTTCTGTTTATAATACTCGAAAATTGCTGTTGCTCTCTCAAATAGATATTTATGTAAATTCTAAAGCAGCTAATAAAATTAAAAATAAAGACTTGAATGGAGAACAGATGGTATGCATTTGAGCGAATAACTTTCTACCGCCTATATTTCTTCCCTAACTTTTTTTATTCAAATTTTATTAACTGCTTTAGAATTAGCATAAATGTAAATACATAAAAAGCAACATATAAATATAACGATATGAAAAGCAATTTCATTTTTTGCTGGTTATAATTCAAGAAGTCTTTTTTTATTTTTATTTTATTTCATACTTTTAGTGCAAACCAAGTTGGGTAAAAATAGTCTTTATAGTCTAACCACCAATGAGATTGAAAGTCAAACATCCAGTTTACAGGCGGAAATGAAAGTATCTATTAGCTTTCAGGGATGCCAGCTTTTGTAGATGTGTGTTAACCTCTAACTTAAGCAGTCATACTGAAATGAACGGCACACGCTCATCAGATATGTGATTTAACCTTGATTTGGATAGACCAGTTTTGACAAGACGCTGCTAGAAAATTTCACTTTAAATTAAATGGAGGAAAAGAAAAAAAAAGTTGAATTTTCCAGAACATTAAAAAAAAAAGAAAAAAAAAAGAAATCTTTGCTTTTGTTTTGTTTGACACAAGTATCGGAATTGGGGCACCCCATTCCAAAGTATGTAAGATTCACCTCCCTCTTATTTTTTTTAATACTAAAAAAATGTATATATATATATATATATATATATATATATATATATATATATATATATATATAAAGAAGTAACCTCCCCCCCCCCCGAAAGTCGGGTCTAGCTACGCCTCTGGTGACAACAAGCCTTTTTTAATAGAAACTTTTTTGAAAAACAGCGAGACATGTGACGAAGGGAAGAGGGGGTATAGTGAAGTGCAAAACATTGTGACAAAGGGAGGGGGGAGGGTCGAAAATGTTGAAAAGTGTGACATCAGTTATGCACCGCCCTTAACCATAAACAATTCACAAAGTCGACCGTTTTTAAAAATTGTACTATTATTACGACGCCCTGTGTTTTTGAATGGACAGTTATATGTTGACACGAGTCGAGTTCGTTCATTTGATACTTGGAAATTTATATTTCTAATGACGAGGAAGCAACTTATTCAATAATAGTAGACGTTTTATAAGTAACATTGTTCACACAGAAGTTTTACTAATAAATTGAGTTTTAATGCTTCATTTCATACGGGAAGATTTCGAAAATTGGATAATTGGTGATCTTTATCCATTGGCGTCAATTTTTTTGTTTCCTATGCCAGGGCGAAAAATGTTTTTCCTGTGCATACGTAAACAAAGAATAGGGAAATATTTATTTGCATAATGTTAGCACAAAGCAACATGATATCTAAAATAAAATTATTCAAGCCAGCAATTTGTCGACCACACCAATTTCTCAATGGGGTTGTTTCCTTCAGTCAAAAGTACTAGTACTTTTAGTCACTGAAATAGAATAAGAAAAAAAAAAAAATGTTGAGCTAGAAAATTTTTTTATTTTCTCAACAGTTGTATTTTTTTTAACTTTTTTGAATGTCCGATTTTGGAAATAAGGCTTGGTCTTTATGACGTTATAAGTGATGTACTTTGGCGCTCGATTCCATTGCCGCGCTAAATATTTACGGTTTGCTCTCAACCGCGTTTTCGGTTAATATAATTTGCGCTGTGTGCTAATGGCATCAATGAGTGGCAATTTATCGCTTTTGATGCCAAAAATATAATTTCAATCTGCGCACCGATTAAAATATTTGTTAAAAAATATTGATTTTTTCAAATTATTTAAAAAATGGTTAAAACCTTTGTTTTTAAGCACCCTCTTTCAGTAAAAAATACTTTGAATTTTTCGGAAATGACCCCGTTACCGAAATATCCTCTTTCATCCATTTATTTTGGGATTAACAGATAAAAAGCAAAATTGGAACAAATTATTACTGGGGTGTCCGTATAAAAATTGTATGTTTTCAGATGTGCAGTAAACATGAGTAAGAGTAGAAATAAAAATGTTGGAGATAGTTAAATTCATACAAGTTTTCTCAAATATTTATTTATGAATATGGTTGAATTTCGACCACTGAGCGAACACTAGTATGTATCCAAAACTACTAGTTTCAAATAAATTTCCAGAAGAAAAAAATAAAACATATAGCCAGTTGAACATTTTTAAATCCATATCTAAGGTCGTATCCGCTGTAACATGTAACTTCCGGTCAAGAAAAAGGAACTAGGCAGTGGGGAACCAAAGTGCAAATTTTTTAATGATTTTCAGCAATTGATACAATCCGCAATAACGAAAAGGTCAAGGGCCCTTTTCCTAGAACCTTACTATCACATGGGAAATGCGAAAATTCACCCAAAACTCCAAAATTTCCGAAATTTTCAAAGCTATCCTTTTTATTTATTTTACTTATATATTTACTTTTATTATTTTTTTTTACCTTCTTCATTTGTGTTGATAAAAAATCTTAACTCAGCAGCGATGACAATTTCTTTAACACGCAATTAACACAGTACAATTCTGAAAAACAAATAAATAAATGAGAAACTTCAAATACTGCGTGCTTAATACGCGTAAAACATCTAAATAACAATTTTAAAGAGAAAGCAAATTGCCATTCATCTTCTAACGCGTATACATATAGCCTGGAATTTGGTTTTTATATCTTCAAGGCCAAAAAATTTCTTGGTGCACCACCAAACCCTGACATATCTCCTAACGTGACTGAAGATGCGTTTTTAAGACTTCAATTTCAAAAACTTCAGGAGAAGGCTACCCAAACGCCCACCCTTACCTCAACTTTGATACAAAAAACTGACTAAAATTACATCATTCAGTTTTCAACTTTAAAGGATTTCCAAGGAAGGAAAATTATCATCACTCATCGAAATTTGGACATCTATTCGGCAAAATTATCAGCATTCGTCGAAGTTTGGACATCCATTCGGCAAAATTATTTTTCGTCGAAATTTAGAGTTCCATTCGGCAAAATTGCCTTCATTAGGCGAAATTTGGAATTCTATTCAGCAAAATTAGCATTATTCGGCGAAATTTGTACATCCATTCGGCAAAGTTATATCGTTCGGCGAAATTTAGAGTTCGATCCGGAAAAATTACCATCATTCGGCAAAACTTGGATTCGGCATGAAAAACACCGCCAGCTCAGTCAATTTCAGCCGAGGACTTCAGTTTCATGCTTATTAGCACTTGGCAATTTAAAATTTCTGCCTTTCCAAAAATTTATATTCGTGGCACCCCTGGCTACAACAATTTTGAATTAAAAAGTGTCTATTTCTCATTGAGTTAAATGAAACAATGCGAAAACCAAACAACCGCGCGAAGTCCGAAAATGCTGAAGCTATTGATTAGTCTTTCCATCCACTCAAGCATGTTCGAAATACAATAGCTAGGCAGCCGTCTACAATTTAGTGGGAGTTTCATCCGGCATGCCAGTCACGTTCCGTAACGAAGCTCATTACCAATTCCATATATCCCACCTTTTGGTGTCTGTGGGAACCGCCTCCTGTCTTTCTATTGGCCTGAAGGCTCTTCGTGAGTTGTCAATCAGATCTCGGAATGACACACCCATCCATCACGCAGGATCGAGGAAAAAGAAATTTTTTTTATCTTCGGCTTACTTTACTTGAAATTTGAGCAGTGTAGAGTGTTGTCATTTTTATCTGATCGAGATTTGTTCTGCATTGAAATGAAGCATCATAATTCTTAGAGACAGATAAATTTCCTTCGCATTGTTTAAATAACAATTTAAGGAAGCCTTCCCTTTGTTGAACCGCTCACAACTCCTTATGATGATGAGTATCTTTAAAGATACTTTTTAAGATACCGATTCTGCGAATAATAAGCATAATTGGAGGAACTGATATCCTAAAAAGACGGCGGTTATTTTTTTAAAAAATTTCAACGGGGAAGTGAATGCTATAATAAATGAAGAAAAAAAGTTACATGTTGTGAAATTTAAATCGATAAATGAGTATAACTTGTTGCAAATTATTTAAGCGATTCGAACCATGACCTGTCAAAGCATTGTGAATCCCATCAGTTAGATATTTATGAAAAGAAAAAGTGTGAATGTTTAGCTGAAATTTAAATGATGAAGAAAGGAAATGATACTAAATTTTCTGTTCCACAGAGTTGGGAAAAACTACGACACACTGAACAGCAAGAAACGGATTGGCATCAATCATAGCAAAACATAGTGTTAGGATTATAGAAAAGTTTCTTCTTTTTAATTAAATGAATTTTAATTTACCGGAGTTAAAGAAAAAGTGATTGATCACTCTCTCTCTCTCTTTTATTTATTTATTTTTTGCTTTGATTTGTTGTCAATACGCATTTACTAATTAAAAACACTCGATTTTATAAAGTCGACTTACTTTTATAGTGTATACTAGCTGCGTTACCCGGCTTTGCCCGGTCTACTTTCAAAATAACCCTTGTGTCAAGTGAAGTACATTCATAACCAGGCTTAACTGAAAGAAGAAGAAAAAAAAAAAAAAAAAAAATATATATATATATATATATATATATATATATATATATATATATATATATATATATATATATATATATATATATGCGTGTGTATATATAAATCTGATTTGAATTCCGACACTTTGAATTCGAATTATGTTTTTCGCAATCACAAGTTGCGACAGGACCCTACTCATTGGAGGCTGTTGTTTCTAGAAACGGTTCATGTCCTCACAAACCTGCCATGATTCCTAGGCGGTTACGTGTGTGTATGTGTGTAAGGCCTTGTTTGTGTGTAGACGTGTGTGTTTGTAGGAGTGTGTATATGCAGGACATGGACGCCATCGTTTAGGAGGAGGGGATTCCGTTCCGGTGGACAATGCTGCTAATGAAGGCTAGGACCAGAGGAGCAGCTCCGTCCTCCGGTGGACGGCGGTGCTGCAGAGGCCCCTGGTCCATTTTGAAAAAGGAACCGGACATCAAGGACACTCAAATAAAAGCAATAAGCAATCGTGATTGCTCAAAAAAATATCATGCAAACAATGACGACAGATATTAAAATACTTTCAAGAAATTAAAATAAAATGAGAAAGATGGATTGAAAAAGCGTCACCATGGAAACACAAAGTAAAATAAGTTTAAGAATTGAAAATGAGAAATATGGAAGTAAACAATGGATTCAAAAAGCGTTACCGTGGAAACGAAAAATAAAATGGTTAAAAACTTGTATAAAGAACAGATTTTTGAACTTCATTTAATTCGCTTGTAACTTTTTTCTAATAGAGATAGAGGGTTAAAATTTCGACCATCGGTCGAGTTAGATCTGGAGTAAAAAAAGCAGATCCTTCCAGTGGTGTTGAAAAGAAAACTGTAGGACAATCCCTTCACTTTTTATTGATATTGATTAATGAAGGAAGTAGTGCCGAAATTTCAGCTAAGCCTAAAAAAATTCCAGCTAAAAACGCAAATAACTACCGTCGTAATAAAGATAGATCATTGAAACAAATTACGTAGAACGCGGAAAATTCTACTCTTTCCAACGATATATAATATTAATATATGCAAATAATTTTTCACCCCCATCACTGGAAATTTATACGAAAATTGGACCTAAATTGGAATTAAAAAAAGTACTGGTCGGGGTTTTTTTCGAAAAGGTCTGCAAACCTTCTCAGGACTTAAAGGAACAAACTGAAAATTTCAGTGAAATCGGAAGGGTAGTTCTCGAGTTTTGCGAGTTCAAACACACAGACGCTTTTTGGAAACTTCATTTTATACTATGTAGAGAGCAAATAATTTTTCACCCCCATCATCGGGAATTTATATGAAAATTGGACCTAAATTGGAATTTAAAAAGAACTACTGGTCGATTTTTTTTTCGAAAAGGTCTGCAAACCTTCTCAGGACTAAAGCAACAAACTGTGAAAACTTCAGTGAAATCGGCAGAGTAGTTCTCGAGTTTTGCGAGTTCAAACACACAGACGCTTTTTGGAAACTTCATTTTATACTATGTTGAGAAGAGAAGAAGAGATGGGTCATTCATTCTCCAGAAAACGTAACTTTTGAACGCAAATATTTTTCAATTTCGAAACCTTTTATTTTCTTTTTTTTAAATTCTTACATGATGAAAGCGTTACCTACTAGAAGTAACCATAAACAATGACCCAGCTAAGTTTCAATTATTTTACTCATAAATGAAAAAATTAAAAAAGCCTTGTTCACGGAAATAAGAAAAAAGAAAAAAACTTCTAAATTTTAAAAATCGAGGTCAATTTACTACCAAAGTGGTATTTTTGTTAATTGTGCGGAAAATGAGCTATTTTAATGATTAGTGAGAATCTAATATTAGGCTCTTTTAATTAAAGTACGGCTTAATTAGTAGTTATGCTTTTTGATCAAATGTGTGTTAAAAAATATTATTTTGTAAATTTGTGAATATACTGGCAATTTATAATTTTGGTAGAATGCCTAGTATTGATGTATTTCACCTCCATCAGTTATTTTCACCTCAGAAATAATGACCTTGATAAGGTCTGTTACGGAGGTGAGGATCGTTCAATTAATATAGGCCTAATAGATACATCTTTCATGGAAATATTTTTTTTCCCTCGTTGCTACAATCTGCACATGTTAAGCATATGAAAACATGTTCACTTCTTTTTTTTACATTAATTTACATCTTTGAAATTCAAGTTCACGGAGATGAAGTCAGTATAACCACACTAAATTTCTCACAACTTCAACTATGGCTGAAAATAAACAAGGAGGCTCCCTTATATCACGGAAAATAAAACTGGATGTCATTACTGCCACGTGTTAATGAGGAATGGCATTTTGGGTTTAGGCAACGGAGGTGAGAATTTATTGTGTAACCTAACTCCTTGTCTTTCTAAAACGAACAAAATCACAATATTAAAAAATTTAAATATACTTAAATAATTAGTATTTAAGACACTTGTGAAAGGAGTAATAAATAAATAAGTATATACTTTTAATTAAGCAAGTATTTAAGCAATATAAACAGTCACACAAGGTGTGTGACATGCCACGGAAGTGAGAATTTACACGTTGTGAACCAAAAATATACTGAAATAAAAATTATTATTAACAAATTGTTGGCAGGTTTAAATAGATATATTTTTGATGAAATTAAAAATCATTGTTAAATGAATTGTACCTTAAAGTTTTTACTGCAAAAGGCGTGGTGACAGAAAAGTTACATTTTTTGAAGAATGACCCATATATCATATCTGTTTTATCAATAGTTTAAATAGATTAAATATAGTGTACTAAAGTAAACTCCCGATTATTCACGGAGTAGGGTGGCACGGTAACCGCGGATAAGCGAAAACTGCAGAATCCGAATAATAGGTAAAAGATACAAGCGTATACAATAGCTAAAAAATATGAATAATACTCACACACATATATAACTTATAGTTAAAAACGATAACATTGAATGTAAAAAATATATGTAAAAGCTAAAAACGAACAATAACACAATCATAATTTTATAAAACATTTGATGAGTATAATATTAGTACATAAAATTTTTTAAAAAAGTGAAAACATCCGCGGATAATCCGAGCCGTTGACAACCCTTACTGTGTTGTGAAATCCCTAATTCGCAATTCCGATAAATATAGGGAGCGCTGCAGCCAAGGTCTAATGGCGGATGAAAAAGGTAAAACAATCAAATGCAGTAACTTATAACTTGCTTTGACGCTTAGTAAATGACAGTAATTTTTCCATCATGTTTGTGGGAAGCTTTCTTTTCTATTCTTCTGAAATTGCATTACATTACAAACTGCCCGAAGCCGATAATTTACGCCAAAGAAAACACGTGGAATGGAATGTTTTACTTTTTTCTTCAGTGTTGTTCATCACCGCAAGGTAGCGTATTCGTTTTCTGAAGTTACGAATAGGCTTCTTCTTTTTGGTATTTGATGAAATTGAGTATTACTCACTTACCAAAAAAAGACCGAAAAAACTTTTGCCTATAGTTAAAAAAAAGTATAATATTAAGATTAATAACTTGTTACAAAAGAAAAACTTTCAACTCTGTGTCTTCATATAAAATTTAACTACTCAGTACAGTCTAAATATTACTAAAATTATTTTTATCATGCATCACTTTTTCCTTTACTGATAAGAAAAATAGTCCAACAACAAAACGTTGAAGTGATAGGAATTTTTTCGCAGTAAATTTTTCAGCAAAAAACAGAGTTAAATTACTTTTTGAAATTGCACGATGAGTTTCAAATGTATTGACGCAGAGGCGGCAAGTGGGGCTTAAAAGTGCGAGCAAATTTTTTTTAGGAAGTTAAAGACTATTTTAGGCTATCTTGAGTGACTGGGAGGGGGGGGGGGGGATTTCTGATGTTCTCCCGTGTAAATGTTTTGGAATTGTAGTTTTAAAAACGCCGTTTTTGTCAACGTTTTTGGGGAACGGAAAGGAGTTTCCAGTGTTGTCAGTAATGTTTTTTTAAAAATAAAGTCTAATTACTACTAATAATAATAAAAACGAAGAAGATTGGACTGTCTTTGGTAATGTAAAGATAAGGAAGGCTCTTTCAGGAAAAAAATCTTAAACTCATGTCTTAAAGACGCAAATTAAAGCCCTCTTTTTAGCAAACTTAGAGAAAGGGGTTTGGGGCTTGCTCTCAGAACTTTTTCAAAGTTTATAACGTTTTTGAAACGTTTTTTAAAACGCTATTTCAGTCTTCTAATTTAATGACTTAAGGAGGAACAAAAAGGTTCTGAGGTTCTCCTAGTTTTTTTTTTTTTTTTCTTTTTTTGACCTGATGAAATCCTAAGAACTTAGTTTTGAATTTCCTTTGGGCACTTCAGAAAAAAATCTCCAGATTTTTTTTAAGTTGGAGTCTTAAAAACGCAGTTTTACGCTATCTGTAGGGGGATTCTTTCCTTGATTTTTCCCCCTCAAACTGGATTATTTATAATGCAAATTTAGGTCAACTTTGAATTTAAAGGAAGGATGGAGTGCGCTCGGAGATTTTCTTCCAGCAAATTTTCAAATTGAAGCTTTAAAACTGAAATTTTAAACAATATTTGTTGACGTTCGGGTAATCTCACGCAGTGGTTTGAAATTAAAATCTTAACGCTGAGAAAATCTTTGATGATGAAAAAAGTACGGGGGCAGTCGTCCCCCTTGCCCTCTCCCCCTCCGAATCGCCGCCACTGCATTGACGTATTAGGTTCGACACAATTTGAAAATTTTTGATTTTATAAACATTAAAACTTTCCTAGGTATAAATTCCATTCAATTTGTATCTTTCTAACCAGGTGATATTTGTGAGTTAATTTGCTCAGATTTTAGAAATTCCAAAAAACGTCTTGGCAAGTCACCGTTTTTCCCCATGAGTGTTAACCTTCATAAAACATTCTGTAATTTCTTTTCTAAAAGTAAATAATCTAACAAATCTTGTTTAAAGTATCTTAAATACTCAGTAAAAAGTCAAAATAGTATAAACATTTATTTAAGAAATTTTAAGGATTTGCATGCCTGTTTTTCTCATGAGTGTTACTTTTTTTCCTTAATCAAGAATAAAGTTTACGATAAAAACATATTAAATTAAGCATTACATGTTTTCATTCGAATTACCATAAATAGCTCAAAAATGTCAATATTGAAATCAATTTTTAACGATTAAAGAAAAAGTTTATTAATACAAATGCCGAATTTTAGCTATAATAACATTCATAAGAGACGGTAACACTCATGAGAGATGGACTCATGAAACAATTTATTGTAGATTTTTTTGCTGTAATTCTTCCAAAATATGTATAGTTATTTGAATACCATACCTTAAGCATTAGACTTTTCCCTAAACAACGCACACTAATTTCATTTTTACAATTCAGCTTTATCTTCATTTTCTACTTTATTTATTGACTTTCAAAGTCAGTCTATTAACTTTGAAGTGAAAACTCCGTCAATTTGTTGAAGAACTTACTATATTCAATAACATAATTTGTTACAGGATTCAAATAGCGCATACTTTGTGTGTCAGGTTGAGAATGGATATTTTTGGATCCTTTTTCCTCCATCTTTTTGAAAGTTGATCTATGAATTTACTAATCTCTTCGCAGTATATTTAACGGTTAAATCAATGCTCTCAACTGTCCTTTCCTGTGACGTGTGGCAACAAATCTGAAAGCAGTTTCAATATTGTATTGTTCCATTACAAATTTCAAGTTCGTACGCAATTGTTTCTGCTTGAATTGGCTTGTCATATCACAAAAATGTCATACAGAATGATTTTTACATGCTTAGGAGTTTTTAAGTGTAGTTTTCACGATTTTCATCACATATAAAAAAAAGAAATAAAATCACAAAACAATTTTTTTTTTAAAAATCAAATAAAAGTTAAATTGTTAAGTAAAAGCACACATAATTTTTGTACAAATATTACTTAATGTGTATGTTTTAAATGTGACTACTAACTTTAAATAGTAGAATGCTAGTTGTTTTGTTAGCATTCTAAAATTTTACCCTATACCAGCTTGTAGTAAAATGTTCTTCCGTTACCGTATTTTTTTGTCCGTCCGTTACCACTAAAAACCATACAAATTAAATCTATATTAAAAATTCTAGCTATGCTTCCTTGACCAAAGGGACATAATTCGGCTTTGCATAAAAAAAAATATAAAATAAAACATTAGTTTCTATGCCCAATAGGTTGGTGAACTAACTGAGATGTAGCATTTTGGTGATGAAAGGACATCAAACTGTCACCTTAGTAATGGACCTATTTCATGGTTGAAAAAAAAAAATTAAATTACTTACCAAAAAGTTTAACTAGACATTCAAAAGATAAAAGTTAACCTAAATATTATATGCTGATAAGAAGTTTATTGAAGTTACAGTATATAACGAAAAAGAGATTTTTTGCTATGAAATACAAAGAGAAAACTTCATTTTACACTTGGTTTTCTAAAAGTCACCAAACTATTTGAGAAAAACAAGTTAAGATTCAAGAAACTCATTTATTTCTGAAGAGAATGATGTATAGCAAGTGACAGAATATTAATTTTTAAAATTCAAGAGTCATGTCCCTTTTTTCCCGGAATTCACCATATTGCACATAAAAAGTATTTTATTCCCTGGGGTAACACTCATAAGTTGCAGTAGGGACACAAACTGCATTGAAATTTTAAAATGTTAAATTAGCTGTTCAGTAAAATCAATTTCAGCCATGCTTAACTAACAAATATCACTTCTTTCTTGAATTCACAAAAAGTAAAAAAACTGCTTGAATGCGTACAAAAAAAGATTAAGTTTATGCGAACTTTCTAGTCAGGAGAAGCTTTTTTTTATATTTAAAAAATAATAATCACTACTTAATAAATAGTTTCCAACAGTGCGTCCAGGAATATTTACTGCTTCTATCGCGCGTTTTAAACTATCTTCATCCCATGTACTTCCTCTTTTTCTAGGTTTTGATCGTGACATTCCTGAAAGCTGAAATTATGCGTATAAAAATTAATCATCTATACTATTATCGACTTATTCTTAGAACCATATTTACAGAAATAACCTTTCCATAAAAGAATCTTAAAGATATATCTATACTAATATTATAAAGAGAGAGGACGAATTTTTGTGCGTTTATATGTTCGAGGTAATCTCTGGAACCATTACAACTATTTGAAAAAGTCTTTCACTGTATGAAAGGTGCCTTCTTACTGAGTAACATAGGCTATAATTCGAAAAAAAAATCCGATAAATAGTTTTTCTTTTATTCCAATTTAGGCCCAAATTTCACGTAAATTGCCTATTATTGGCTATTAAAGGGGTGAAAAATTACTTGCACATATTAATATTATTTATCGTTGAAAAGGGTGGAATTTGTTTCAATGCTCTAACTTCATTACGACGGGAGTAATTTGCGTTTTTAGCTCGAACTTTTTTAGGCTTAGCTGAAATTTAGGCACTACTTTCTTCATTAAATCTCTCAATAAAAAGTGAGGGAAATGTCAAACAGTTATCTTTTTGACACCATTGGAAAAAGCGACATTTTTTACTCCAGAAATATCTCGACCTACGGTCGAAAAAATAATCTTCTATCTCCAAAAGAAAAAAATTCGTGATTGTAATATAACTGAATATTTTTGGCTGTGCCTATAAATTATCCATAAATGACTACACTCTTAATTTTTGGTACCATGCTGTAGTAAATGTCAATATTATTAAAAACTACTGAACAATCCAAGGGTTACAACTCGAATAGAGGAATTGAAGTCATGAACTCTTCTAAATTATGTTGGAAAGTCTGAAATGTGATCAAAACCCTTAAATGACAAGTTTTAATCCAAAATCAATTCAGCGGCGGTGAAAAGAAGGAACCTTCGGAGAGAAAAATGGCACCCTTACTGATTTCTGCGCAGTAGATTCTCTTCCCCCTCCCCCGTATTGCGTGCGGTTTTGAATATTATTGTGTTTATTGTTCGGGTTTATGATATACAAAGTCTTGGTACGTTTTTCACATTAAATTGATTTTGGATTAAAACTTATAATTTAAGGCATTTGATCACATTTCAGACTTTCCAACATAATTTAGAAGCGTTCATGACTTCAATTCCTCTATCCGAGTTCTAACTCTTATAAAAACCCTTGGATTTATCAGTAATTTTAAATGATATCGACATTTACTACAGCATAATACCAAAAATTAAAGAGTGTTGGCATTTATGGATGATTTACAGGCACAGCCAAAAATATTCAGTTATATTACAATCACGGAAAAATCAAATCGTTTCATAAATTGCAGGCGTTTCATAAACGTTCAAAATATTTTAATCAAGAGTAACATATAGATACGTATATATGGTTCGACATTTGAATATCCCATTTGAACATAAGTAATCTAAATAAGCACTGTTTTTTCTTTTTAAGTAGAAACTTTTTTGACATTAAAATCAAAACAAATTTTTGGCGTCCCACATAACGAAAAAGCTTTAGAAACAGAAATTAGAAAAAAAAAATAATAATAATAATAATAATAATAGCGTAAAAGTAAACGCGTCTATACACTGCATTCGTTTTTTGAAATAACACCAAAGAAATATTTTTACGTAATGAGTCATGGCATGAAACACACAGAGAGATTTCTTTTCCAAGCGTTTTATTTATTTTTTTTCCCTTTGCTACGTCTACGCAGCTATTTTATTGAGAAGATAAAGACATTTAGTGTATCTGCTGTAGCAGTTAAGTTACATCGTTGAATTTTCATAACGGTTACTTATTTATTATTTCGTATTGCTAACAATAAACATTTTGGGTAAAATCTGCGAGACCGTTGATGCGACAAGCAAGTAACAGCATATATTAGTACACATGATAGAAAAAGCCATACATCACTATGTTAAAACGGTTAACTATAAACAATAAGTAGTACTCAGTTTACTTTGTTGAAATTCGACTCTGAAAACACTTAAAAGCCTGTTGGAAAGCCTTAAATGTTATACCATGATTAAATGCCTGTACTTACGCAAGGTTTTGAGTTTCGCTGTCTACTCAATGTGAAAATTTAATGTACCAACAGCTCAGTGGTTGGAAGTAGCGCGCTACAAGTAGCGACGCTACTGTAGTAGCTACATTTTTTAGTAGTTTGTAGTGTAGCGCACTACTTTTTAAAAAAAGTAGAGTAGCGAGTAGTTCGCTACAAAAAAAAGTAGTTTGTAGCGATTTCTGGAAACTACTTTTGAATAAAGTAAAAAAAAAAAAAAAAAACGCGTTTTCAAACGAATCTGACTGGTGCAATTATTACGCGAGTAAAACTTGCACCAATGAGATTCGTAACACTGAAAAATATGAGCTGACCTCTGATATATTATTTTGACGCCATACGTAGTATCTGACGCCATTAGTTTGTTTGGCATAGAAACTTTAACATTTTCCCAATATTCCCCTTGAGTAGAGCATGGCTTAGAAAGAAAAAAACGAATTTATTCCGTTTCATGCAAACTTTGCCCGTTAAGCAAAAAGCTTTCGGTATCAATGCCATTTGCACATGCAGTCGAACCTCAACTTACGCGAGGGATACATTTCTAACTTTAGATAAACAGCCCGCTTATGTGAAATTATGTTTCATCAACTTAATATTTCGAAAAAAAAAAAAAAAAATGCGGAGCGGCGATTTGTACGTTAGCAATCTGATGTTTCGACTCTACGGTGCGGGGAATTTTGGCTTTCAGTGATGCCAAAGGGAAATTCCATTCACGAAACTAATATTTAGTACCCAAGAAAGAGGGTGATATAAACCCTGCGCTTCTGCTCCCAAAATTTTCGTATAGCGGGTGAGGAATTCGCGTCAGCTGCAAAATTCGTTTCTCGAGTAAAACTCGCTATATAGACATTTCGTGTTAGTCGAATTGCGTTGTAGCCCGAGTCCACTGTTGCTAAAAAATGCACATTGAAGTAAAGTAAGTTTTTAGTTATGTTACATGTTTCGGATAATTAGTAGAACCGTTTGGGGTATTTTTCATATTTCTTTTTTTTTTTCTTTTTTACTGATTGGGTGTTCATTTATTAACATATTAAAAGTCAATTATTAAATGTTCTGAGTTTTTTGAGATTATTCGGTAAAATTGAAAAATTCGTTATTTTATTTTGTCAGGGGCATTAGAAAAGAGATGTGTCCAGGTCCGGAACCGTAGCTTGAAGCTCAAAAGCAATTAATTCCTACGAAATATAAGTTCTTCTAAAATTAACTCATATAATGAAAATTAAAGTTCTTCTCTTTTGTTTAAAAGAGGGTGCTTTTCATCATCTAAATAAATTTTATGTATATGTATGTCTATGTAAAATTTAAATCAAATTATGACTAGATTTATCTCAATTTCAAGTAGCCGAGTTACACTTCTTGAATGAAATACTATTTACTGTCAGGAAAGGATTAAAAATTTGAAAGTTGAATTCCTTCCACATTTAAGTCCTTTCTTGCAGGGAATATTTGCAAATGGTATACAATGTTTGAATTGACGAATCGTTTCAGTAAAGGAAAGAAAGAATAGATAATTTATAGCAATATTCCATGTTCAAATGAACCAATATATCAATCTCAACATTTTTTTTATTCAATCCGCAAACGGTGTGTATTATGTGTATGTTATTTATTTATTTTTTGAAAAGTAGCGAAGTAGCGACTACATTTCAAAAGTAGTTTGTAGTTGCTACATTTTGAAAAAAGTAGTTGTAGTTGTAGTTAACTACATTTGTGTTAAAATAGTTGTAGTTGTAGTTCGCTACAAAAAAAATGTAGTTTTTCCAACCACTGCAACAGCTACGTTGCTGCATCGTCATCCGTCATTAAAGTGGCTGAATTGAACTTATGCCGGACCGCACAGCGCATGTGCGAGCGAGGCACCTTTCCGGAGGAAAAGATTCAACTATTGGCAACTGCGTGGGCTTATGGCTCTTCATTACCTTCTTTCATCCACTGAGGTGCTAAAAGATATCGAAACAATATTTCCTAGCCTTCATGACTCCCTGTGGCTCCGTCTTTGCAACCCAAGGCGGAAAATCGCACCTATCTGGCACCTATGGTTTTAACAGTGTAGATGCAACAGCAAAACGCTTAACCATGAGTTGTTGGCTCTCACCAAGCTGCATGACATCCCAAATTGCCTTTTATTACGTGCTCACTAAACACTGTTAAACTACGGGTTGCATTTGGTAACTAGTTGCATGGGTTCAAACGCTAGTAGCACTAGTGAAACCCTAGAGGGAGCTAAAAGATTAACCTTAATTAGGGTGAAAAATTGGCACCCTAAACCCAACGTGCACCGCGGGTCAAAAGGTGGAACCCTAGGAGAGAAGCATGGCACCCTATTGCAGATCTCCCCCCCCCAACCCCACCCCCTGTATTGTAGGCGTTTTTATATACAATTTTCAGGAGTTTATTCATCGTTTTGATTTATGCTATACAAAGTCTTAGTAGCACATTTTTCTCATTGCGTTGAGTTCTGAAAATGAATAAAATTTTGTGTTTTTTAGGTATTTGATCACATTTAAGCCATGAAATAGTTTATAAGTGTTCTTGACTTCACTTACAGTTTGTGCTTTAATTCTCGTCTCCTTAGATTACTCGGTAATTTTAATATGTAATTCACATTTACTTGACTTGACTTGATTCTCTTAACGCCTTGTGGCGCATGAGGCCGCGGTTTGATGCCGCCTCTCTGGCACTCCCCCAGCTTGGCCAACCAAAGGCATTTTTTTCTTGTATGGCCGTCTGACGCCAGGTTAGTTTTGGACGCCCGCGCTTCCTCTTGCCATCAGCGGTCCACGTGAAAGCAGTTCTTGTAGGGTCTATTGCCTCCATTCTGAGAACATGTCCTATTCATGACCATCTGTGCTTTTTTATCAGTGTGGTTATCGGCTTGCAATTTGTACAGGTCTGAATTCGATATTTCATTTGGCTAGTATATGTTTAATATTTTTCTCAGGCTTTTAATTTAAAAGGCATCAAGCTCTTTTTCTTGCTGTCTAGTTAGCTTCCATGTATTGCTGCCATAGAGTAGGACTGCTCTAACTGTTGAGCAGTCGGTAATTTTTCGGTACTTACTAGGTAGATACTCGGTAATTTTAGTATGTAATTCACATTTACTACAGCGTGATATCTACCAAAAATGAAGTGCGTAGACATTTATGGATCATTTACAGGATCCTGGCGAAAATGTTCATTTTTATTTCAATCACGAAAAAATCAAATTGTTTCATAAACTTTAAAAATTTTGATCAAGAGTACCATTAATACGCATATGAGGCAGTGAGAAGCAAAGGAATGCAAGTGGACATTTTCAGGTTTTGAATAAAACGCGTTTAAAGATAACATCCTAAGTAGGCTTTCATTCTAATTTTTTTTTTCTACATCATGCTTTATAGCAGCAACTACCATAAGGCTACTAGTGCCAGCTCTTACCCCAAGACAGAGGAGAGGTTCACCTACCATGTGTACTGGTTATCTCCAAATTTTTAATTTTGCAACTTACGTCCCTTTGCTTCTCACTGCCTCATAAGTTCGACATTTGAATATCCTTATAGCATATAAATAAACTAAAAGTACTTTTTTTAATGTAAAGTTTTTCGCAGGCAGCAGAGAGTCAAGCGGGCCCCTAGTCAGTTTCGTCACCGGGCCCCCGCTCCCCCCCCTCCCCCCTCCAAAAAAAAAAAAAAAAAGAAGAAGAAAGAAAAAAAAAAGAAAAGAAAAAAAAAAGTGAAAATTGCTTTCTAGAAAATAATTAACTCTATTTTAAGTGCCGTAGCAGTAAATACCAAAAGTATAAATTTTACAAACAATCATAATTTTAATTTAGGAATACTGCAATTCAAAAAGAAAACGAGCTGATGTGTGCCTCACATGACTTCCTTTTACTCCAATTTAATGTCATTTTCCAATTATTGGTTATTTTAATGTGATTGAATAGTTTACTCTCTAAATATCACCAACAGTGGCTAAATTAAAACCATATTTCAAAAAAAAAAAAATAAGCCAAACTGGTCGAATTTTCAACTTTCTTGAACATACCGTTCTTGAGTTATGCGACACACATACGCACATACATACATACGTACATCCAGACGTCACGAGAAAATTCGTTGTAACTAACTCGGGAATCGTCAAAATTTATATTTCGCGTGTCTGTACGTTCTTAGGCACTTATCCACGTGTGGTCGAGTTGAAAAAAAAAGTCAACATTCATTCGGGAGTGAGCAAAATGGAAATTAAGGTCGATTTTTGCGTGAAATTTTTTTCGCGAATACAAAAAAGGAAGTAAAAATGCAGCACAGAAATTCACACACAAAACCAAATTTTCAACATTAAAACTATGCACATTTACAATGGTGAATTTATTTCAAAGCAACCGTCCTTACGAAATGATTTTTAACTTCATCGGAGTTCAAGTTTCTTAAAAGTTTGTTCTCCAGTGATATAACTCCGAGACTATAGTAATAGTTGCCCGTTGCAATGTACTTCAGTAGCGCTATTTGAAAATCAATATTAAAATACGAGTGTTTCATCAATCTTCGTTTATCATGTAAGAGGAAAATAAAATGTTTTTACAACGCTATGTCTAATGTCTGAAGACAATCCTTTGAGAGAGGAGGTTTGGAAGTTTTCCACAGCAATTTTTCTGAAATTGGAAGATCCTAAAAGTGGGATAGTGGGTCATCTTTGATGACGTTTTTCCTCTGAAAAATTTCAGAAATTGAAAGTTCCTAAGTCGCAATTTTAGAAGATATTTGTTGACGTTACTGAGAGAGGACATTGAGGAATTTCCACCGGAAATTTCCCTTTTTACTTCCTTTTACAAGAAAGGAAGTATTGTATTCGCGAAAAAAATTTCACTCAAAAACCGACCTTAATTTCCATTTTACTCACCCCCGAATGAATATTGAGTTTTTTTTTTCGACTCGACACACGTGGATAAGTGCCTAAGAACGTATAGACACGCGAAATATCCATAATGACGATTCCCGAGTTAATTACAACGAATTTTCTCGTGACGTCTGTATGTACGTATGTATGTGCGTATGTGTGGATGTATCTCGTATAATTCAAGAACGGTAAGTCCTAGAAAGTTGAAATTTGGTACGTAGACTCCTAGTGAGTTCTAGTTGTGCACCTCTTCTTTTGGTTGTATTCGGGTGTTTCTAAAGGTGTCTTTTGCCCCTTTTTCGGGGGAAATTATTGTTAATTTTGATGTAAACTCAAGTGGTGTTATAATTTAGCGGACACTTGGCAATATATCGCCAGTCTTTTGGTCGCCAAATTTGGCGACTTTTTTTTTAAATCTGGCTTCAATTTGGCCACCGTTGGTGATATTTAGAGAGTAAACTGTTGAATCACATTAAAATTGCCAGCAATGGGAAATGACATTAAATTGGAGTAAAAGGAAGTCATGTGATGCACCCATCAGCTCGTTTTACCAGTAATTTTAATAGTAAGACATTAGTCACCAAAAACTACGACATTGCCCTATAATGTCACTCCACTGGCTACGGGTCTGCTTTGGTGAAATTGGAAACATGATAATGATTCCCAGGTACTCTCACATTCGTTTGATTTTTAACCATGCAAAGCGAATTCTTAATACATTTTTAGTGTTACTTGAGTTCGGACACCAAAGAATTAAATTTTCTCTGAAAAAAATCGCAGTGTTTAAAAAGTAAAAAAAGTTAGACATTGAGGTTTCAGAGTTTGCTTATAGAAACA
Source organism: Uloborus diversus (assembly GCF_026930045.1). Classification (NCBI taxonomy): domain Eukaryota; kingdom Metazoa; phylum Arthropoda; class Arachnida; order Araneae; family Uloboridae; genus Uloborus; species Uloborus diversus. Next base: position 110,379,877 of record NC_072732.1, on the reverse strand, counting down.
AAGAAAATAAAATAGTAGGGGAAAATGGGGCAAAGTGAAATGGTGAAATATTTACCCCTGCTTTTAGTTCTACCTATCTGGGATTATTTTAACTATATAGTGCCATATGTAGCTTATTTCCATCAGGAAAAAATGCCGCCTAAGATTAAAGCATTTTGTAATACAGGCAATTTTAAAAAAATGATTAATATTTTGTTGTAAGTCAAAAATTATTTTTGTCATTATAAAATGGTAAAGTTCTTATTATTAACATTTTAAATATTAATTGAAGCCTCCTTATATTCAATGCAGTATTAATGCAGTTAATATTAAGCTTATTTGTATTTTAAATAAATTGTACAATTAGTCAAGTACATGCGGGGCCAAATGGATGGAGCAAAGCGAAATAATTTGTTCCATTTACTCACTAAATCATTTAATATAAATCACTTGCGTTTTCATTTATTAACTGATTCATTTCCATTTCTTCATTTAGTAATTCAGTTATTTATTTATTCATTCACTATTTTACTCGCTCATTTATTTTTCTTCATATATTAATTGATTTAATCATTTAGTTATTCGTTTATGCTTCCTTATCTTTTCATTTATTCATTAGACCTTTTATTTACTGATTCTTTTAATCAAAAATATGTTTTATAATCGAATAGAAAATATTTCATTAGAAAAATATTTTATTTTTCCCTTTGCCCCGTGAAAAAAAAATGAAAAATGAAAACTTTCCATTTTTTTTTTTTTTTTTTGAAGACTCAAATTTACTAGCAAAAATTAAAAATACCGTTTCAATGCAAGTTTTAATATAAAACACAATGTTCTTTCTTTATGTATTGTTTTTTCCGAAACAAATTTCCGATTTGTTCATTTTGAAAAAACTCAGTTATCTTAACCATTTCACTTTGCCCCACATTCCTCTACTTGTGTTGCGCTTTTCTCGTTAACACACCGAACCTCTGTATTTATATTATGGTGCTTTGTTGAACGAAACATTAGTTTTGACAGAATATAAAGTAAAAATAAACTTTTTGTCTGAATTTTATTTTCAGATAGGATGAGACGAAAAAATCTTAAAATTGCTCCTATGCAAAAACTGATAATTTTGTTGATACAGTGAAGCACCGTTAATACGTTTCTCTTTTATATGTTTTTATCAATTATACGTTTTTTAAATTGATCTCCGCAGAGTCTAATACATATTAAGCTATACCTATCATACGTTTTTTCATTTGTACGCTTTTTTCATACAGTCCCTTCAAAAACGTATAAAAGATGCTTCACTGTATATAGAATTTCAAATAATCAAAACCTAGCTCTCATATTTGAAAATCTTACTCGACTCTCGGAAGGGAGCCATTGCCCGCATGACCCCCCCCCCCCCCTCTCCCCCGTCTCTGGAATCGTCACTACTTTGAGCAATAATTACTTTGCTAAAGAACATGTTGCATGTTTCTCAAACTTCCGGCGACATCATTTTGCAAACTTTAAGAGCTGCACAACTCAAAATTCGAAACATCGATGAACAAATGAATTTTTTTGCAAACCACCCTCTATACAGAATTGCCGTCTCTATAAATAAAATAGGTTACTAGGTTACATGATCTTCAGCACAAATATTTGATTGTTCGTATCAATTATTTAAAAAACTTTTAATTTTTTTTAAAAACTATTTTGCTTGTGTCTCTATGCTCCTACAAACAGAGCAAAAGATAGATGTTCCGAATCCGTATCCGATATTTAATATTTTGATTTTAAGAAGAAATTTTTTTTTTATATAGCCACACAATTAAAAATGTTTATTAAGTGTTTTTAAGGCAAAATCTATTTTTTTTAAATCTCTTTTAATCAATTTCTATCAAATCTATTTTACTATTAAATCAGTTTAAACCCTCTGGAGCCTCGGGCCTTTTACGCGATTTCCCCCTGTTTATCACTCTTTGCCCTTACCTCTAAACACGGCTCTCATGAGTGTTATCTAAACATATTTTACCAAGAATAGTTCAATTATTTTAAACTGAATTATTACCCGAAAATGAGAGAAACCAATGGTGAAGACCATTAGATGTGTACCAGTTTTTAAAATTTCAGCTTTTGATTGATATATAAAATAAATTTTAATGAAATAATATCATACTGTCACCTTAGCTTGATCGGGCGTCCTAAGCAGGGGCCGATCAAGCCGAGATGATACCCTGTGCCCAGGTCCTGGTAAAATTACAGTGCCCCTCTCACAATGAAACCTGCATATTTTCCTAGTATTAGCTTAGTAACCTGCATATTTTCTTAGTATTAACTTAGTATTGTAAATCTCGATAAAGATACTTAGGCGAAGAAGAAATCTTTGAAGACAAAAGTGAGACCCGCTCTTCTAGCTTTGCAGGGTAGTTAATAATCTTGAGATACTTGCAAATAATTACTCTCAACTCGAGAAGACCTTCACTAGTGCTATGCTGCAAGGGTAAAAAGCAATTCCTACTAGAAGTATACATTTTAAATGATAGGGATTAGGGATTTTTAAAGGCGGCGCAAACTTTATTTTAGAACTGTTGTCCTCAATCTTTTAGGGACTAGTGTCATTATTCGACGGACAGTTTTTGGGGACCTAATATCCTTACTACTATGAGTTTTTTTTTTTTTTTGGAGCGGTTATCATTATTGTGAAGAGAAATTTTACCCAAAATTTCTCCTCTTTTATTAATGCCTGAGAGTTGAACATTAAAGTAGGCAGACCTTTCAAAGCCAGGTGAAGACGCGGGTAGTTTTTTTTTTTTTTTTTTTTTTTGAGAGCGGGGGATTTGTTTTTAAATTGTAACTATTCCACATGTTTCATCTACAGTGGCTCCCAAAAATGTTCGTACACCTACGACTTTCGATGAAATAGGACCCTATCCATTGGTTGGAATAATTATTTCGGTATATTATTTAATTATAAGATCTATGATCAATTTTCAACAAAACTACACGAAAATTTTATTAAAATATTTTTTAACTTAATTTTTTAAAAATCAAAAACCAAAAAGTGCCGGAAATTTTATCTTACAAAAGTCTTCGTACACTTTAAAAAATGTCTATTTATTTATTGAATAATCTAACTTTTTATTAAGTAATTATTTAGTAGAATATCATGCAGTATCAACAACACTTTTTAAACGTCTGGAAATAGATTTCATTCTTTTTTCTTCCTTTTTTTGCGTAATTTCTGAGTTAAGTGTTCAACCACACTTCGAGTGTTACTGTTTCTAGCTCTATTTTCGTTTCAAAGCCGTATTTTCGTAATCTAGCCTCCAGATATCTCTAAATATGTTACATTAAATTCAAATCTGGAGATTGAAGAGGTATTTTCTGAACTTTAGGACAATTTTTGAGGCACTAGACGCAAACGTTGAAAGCTGTGTGCTTCTTATCGTTATCTTGATAAAAAACAAAGTTGTTTCTGATAACCAAATTTTTGGCTAAAATTGTTTGAAATTGGTTTTTAAAATATTTAAATGAACAGCATGATTTATTATTTCATGAAAGAATTCCAAACTGCCAAGTCCTGATACTGATATGCACCCTCGCACAAGAACCCCTTCACCGTCCTGATAAACTGATCCAACTAAGTTCTTTAGATTAAGGTCCTAATTTTTTCTTCTATTTACAATTAAACAACAATTTAACCAAAAATGTTGAATTCAGTTTTATCTGTAAGACGTAATTTCAAAACGTTTTGAACTTATTTATCATTGATTTTGCGATGAAAAGCGCAAGCTTTCTGTTTTTCGCGTGATCGCGTGGCCAAGAAAAATTCTGCGGGAAGATGTCCCATTTAATCCAGTTAATCAGAGAACTTGGCGAACAATTTTAGGTGAAAATTAAATGTAAGTTTTTTCATTAAATTCTGCAGAAACTGTTACAACACTCAAATGTGTATTTTTCATAATTTTTTTAACTGCAAATCTCCGATCATGCTTTTTCAACTTTGCCGGTTGATCTTTTTTTGCCTTGTTTACGGTCGGATTCTTTTCTTTAAAGAATTTTATCAAGCACTTTACTATAGAATGGAATAAATTAACTAATTTAGAGACATTTCAAAACAATTGACCTCCACTGTGAGGAAAAAATTCAAATTCCGAATGGTGTTAGTGTTTTTTTTTACGAATATCAGCCATTTTAAAGTAATAAGCACAATATTAAGGAATAAATAAACAAAAAAGTAAAGCCAAATGACTCTTAAGGGTCAATACAATGCAAAAATAATTAAAAAAACGATATATGATAATTTTAATTATGAATTTATTCGAAAATATTTGAGTGTACGATGACTTTTGTGGCGTATTATTACTCTGTCTCTTCGTTTTTTGACCCATTTCAAAAAAGAAGATCCTTCAATATTTTGAAAAAACTACAGGGTTTTATTTAGAATGACATAGGAATGTTGAGAAAAAATATTGGACTTCATATTCGAATTCAGTTTCGCGTTATTTTGGTTTTACTAAAAAATTTCAAAGTGTACGAACACTCTTGAGAGCCACTGTATATTCTTTTTGCTTTAGGGGAAGCAAAAAGTTTTAATTGTACAAAGTATTTCAAAAAAATTTTTTCTTTGGGTAGGGGGATTTCCACTCGATTCTGATCCTTCGCTGAGTGACCAATGAAATCCATTTACTGGAATTAAATATTATCGTTTCCTTTTTTTGCATGCATAAATACAGTTTTTATTTTTATCTATTTTATTTTATTTTATTTATTAATATTTTTAAACGATAAATCTAAATTTCGTGATATTTGTATTTCTTTGTTTTTTTTTTTATTAGGAATTAATTTCGGACTGGGCAGTTGCAAGTACGATAAGAAAAAAATCTTATTGTTTAACCTTAGACGCTTAGCTACGATGGATTTGAATGATTTTAAAGAGTACTTAAATTAGACGCTTTTTTTCTTTGAAAGATGGAGTTTGGACTGGAAGTTGACGTCATTGCAATAGGATTTGTTTTTTTATTATTTAATGGAATGTTCTTGGAGTTTAGAGTAAAATGTTCAGTGCACAATTTAACAAACGAAACATAATCTTTTTTTTTTCTTTTTTGATTTCAGATTGTGAAAGGAAATTTACATAAGGTTAAAGAGCTTTTCTTTTTAAGCTCATAGCACGAGCACAGCCGTGCGGGTACAACTAAAGTACATAAATAAAAATGACAAAAACAAAAAACGGAAGCCAGAATGCCGCACATACTGAGATTGAACTGGTTTCTTAACCACTTATTTAATCAAACTTATTTCCCAGAATTTATGGGCATAGTTCGGAAATTTAAAATCGTTCGTTTCCCGTCTACCTCTGAGTCGGGCTCGACGAAAAGCTCATTGTCCATTCCTTGGCCGTCTTCGTCATTAATCTTCCTTCGCGTTGATCGTTTCTCAAACACACTTGCACGTCTCAGATTAATGACGAGAAAACTTTTACGAGCGTTTCCGGCCCAGTCCAGTTTCTCAGGGCGCGATGCTACGGCGGCACGTGGGAAATAACGCAAAAAAATTTAATGCCGAACATCGTGATCGTTCGATTTCAAAAGCTTAGTAATGGACAATGAAGTAAGCAGAAACCATTAGCAGAATTGATTTTTAAGGACTGCGTAAGACCCCAGTGAAAACGAAAGTCAATTGGTCGAATCTGCCGGTCTCTGGTTTTCTTCGGCGAACTTGTAGACGAAGAAATTTGACATGGCATGACATGGTACTCAAATGATCTCTGCAACTGCTAACTTAATTGCTTTATCTGATCTAAATGTCACTGCAAGCCGTGTCAAAAAATACAAAAATATTTAACGCAGTGCATCATGAGAGTTCGATTTTAAAATTTTAGCAATAGACTATGAAGTTAGCAGATACCAATTACCATTAATACAATTGATTTTTAAGGACTGTGTAAAACCCTAAATGAAAACAAAAGTCAATTGGTAGAATCTGCCGCTCTCTAGTTTTTAACCCCCGATACACAAAGGAAGGGGGTTTTTAAATTGACGTGTCTGTGTATCTGTCTGTGCCACTGTGGGGAGTTGATTGAGAGTGTTCTTAGCTGGGTTGCGTCTCCGGATGACAATATTTAACGAAGATATTAATTAAAAACCTCTAAAAGGTTTTTCGCTATTTTTGCAGTGAAAACATATTTAAAAATTTAGTACCAAAATAAAGAGTTTTTTTCTGCGTCTGATAGGATGTGTTTGGAATTTCCATGTTGCATATAGAATTCAAATTATAACGTATTTTTAAAGCAGATTTTAAATACGGCCTAGCGTACTGACAGTGGTTTCGTTTTCAGATTCGTCACGAACTGATGAGCCTTGCTTTACTGAATGCTAAAATTTAAAGAAAGAAAAAAATAATTAATAAAAAAAAATGCGTTTAATGGCTTGATAAGGAAATAAAATTAAAAAATTCGCAGATTTGTGCAACTTAAAAGTAATTTATTTTTGTATTCAGTGTTAATGTATCCCACAGTCCAGTACTATTGTGTTCCAAAATCCTGCACTAATTCAGTTTTGGAATCTACCTATCGCTGATTCCCGAAATATATTTCAAAGTATTTTTAGCTAAAAGTTACTACTTCCGGTCATATGGTCGAATGTTCGCGACGCACACTATGGGTCATAGTTTCGAGAATTTAAATCTTACTGACATTAAGCTGATTCCGTAAGATATGTAAATTGGGAAGCTTCGATCTAATACCCTATGTTAATTATTTTGATAACCTTAAGATTTGAATTAGCATTTCCTGATTCATACCTGTGCAAGCGTAAACATCGCTCTTGTTTTTATAGCTATTTTTAGTTATTTATTAATGAGCTTCTAAAAATGGCGGCAGAGCTAACTTAAGTGTTCAATGATTAGCAACATTGCGCATTTAGAATATTCCAAAGCGTTTACGTTTCCAGTACTTTTCATGTGCTATGCTTGAACTCATTGAGTGCAGTTTTCTCTCAGAGCTGTACCATTTAGATAATTTTTACGCCAGTTGGAGAACGACTTATGCATTAAAAAATAAAATAACTGTGCTGCAGCCAGCTGTATCTATTCTATTGTCATACTATTGGATCAACATGACTCTTAACAATGTATGTAATAAATATGCGTTATGTATTTTTTTTTCGATTACTAAACACTGGTTTTATGTGTATGATTATGATACCGTTAAAATAACTAATTCTGTTATTAACAACAACCCAAACAGCTGGTTACATGGAAAGTTATTGCAAATAAAATATAGTTATTACTTAGACCATAATATATTATGTATATATCAAATATGTTATGTATTTGTGTGTGGGTGAGCTAAAATGTTTTGTTTTTAGTTTTAAGTTTACCTCAAACTGTAAAAACTTAGAGCTTTAATTCTTAGCAAACCAGCTGACAATTGAAAACTATGAAATCCAATCAACGCGATTCTGATAACAATTCATTATATATTTATCAATGTATACAATAATTTATTGCTTATCAAATATTTTAATGAGGACCTTCATCGTCTCTTTCAGGTTTAGCAGTTTTTCCGGGGCGCCAGAACCTTGTGAAGACGTCTTCCTTTAGTAGCCACAGCGGCATCTTTCGTTTTCCATGCGTGACACGGAGCACGTGACCAGAATAGAGCCCTCAAGTGGTACCGGCGAATCGTTGATCATTCGCCCAGCGGTCCATGACCAAACAAAGATTTAGATGCAGGCGATCCAACACTGGAAGCCTTATCGGCGTAACAATGTAAGGGGATTGAGGACGGTTATTGTAAATAAATCTCTGTATAATCCTTTTTGGGAAAATAAATTGTCTTCAATTTTGACGGTTACTGTTCGGAAGGTGGCGACACTGATGAACAGACCGCGTAATTAAAGAGCACCTTCAATGAATTCTCCCTGGATGTGGCCGCTTTGTTCCAACAGTGCGTTAGTATTCCGAAGAATGTGGCTGCAATGAGATATTTTGTGCAAAAAATTCAAATCGAATTTTGATGTAGATTTTTTTACCTGTTATGTTCAGCGACATGTGTTTCGAAAGATATATTTTCAAGTTAACTATTTTATCACGCATGTGATAGGATGGAAGTATCAAATCTGAAATAAATTTATCATCAAATTTGCTATCAACAACTTAGATCAATGTTATAACAAAATACGTAATGCCAAGTTTAATCGGGAAGAGAATTTGCAATGTATTGAATATTTGAATATAGTCCGACTAGGATACTACAGCTTGATGCTTCTGAAGTTGGATTATATACGATGTAGTGTAATTAGCAGCAAATATTTGTTACGTGAAGCACAAATTTGGCAAATTGTGAAACACAATTTATCCTTTTGGAAAAAAGAGCTTATTGTCAATTGCTTTCTACTTATATTTCACATTAAGAGTGGATTCGGGAGGAATTATTACCTCTTTCAAAGACAAATTGCTGCATTCCACAGGAGGAAAGAATACATCTTTTTCAACCCTAGACTATCATTCCCAATATAAAACGGAACGAATTTCAGGCTTGAGATTCAAGCAAACGTTCGTGGATGACGCTGGATTCTGTGCCTTGCGAGCGAGTTCCAGGAACAACCATGTTCCAGAACATGTCCCACTCACTCCACTATCCACAAGAAGGATATCTGCATCCTAGTTCCATGTTTCTTCCCGGTTCCCGCCCTATGATGGCACTGCATCAAGGGCAACTGGCTGGGACACCCAGTCATGGGACCTGGGGTCCTGAATCAGGAGGACGATCGTCAGGGATGTCCATGTCGGATAGTTACCATTCTGCACATGCCCAAATGTCAGCAGTAAGATATGGATTTCAAGTAAGATTCCATTTTTATAACTTTTTACATAATAGTAATTTGATTAAACAATACTATTTTGTGGTTCACATGAACTTAAAATATGTTGTAAATCGGGCTTTAAACCCTTTGCAAAATAACGTTTTTCTCAAGATCAAAAACTATTGTTATTTTTAATCTTTCGTCAACGGCTATTCAGTTTTAGGCACAGGTAAAAGGAAGAACATATTCCAATGTTTTCTTTCTTACCATAAAATTTTCTTTGATGACAAGTGAATAATCATTTAGAAAACGCTGTTCTCTACGCTCTTTTTCAGTTTCCACCTGCACCGTCAAGTACCCCTTAGATGCCCCACACCACACGTCACATGTTTCCTTTTCAAAAAAAAACGGAGATACTAACTACATAGGCACGTTTTGTTTTAGCCAAATCCCAGGGCATCTGATAGTATAGACTCAGATCAGGATTTAGTTTGTGGCAAAATGAGCGAGGGGTGTTCAGACTTTCTTTATCACCTAAATAGCCTGAATTCATTTTAAGACATCACGCAAAACTAAAAAGAAGAAGTTTGCTCCCATGAAAGCTCCCACAAAAATTAATCCCTGACTGGTGATTTCTACACTAAGGTCAAAAAATATAGTCCGTCTCATCTATGGAACATGCATGAATCAAAATGCGTGCCGTTATTGGGGAAAGAGTCTTGTGCCATCCTTGCTGTATGCTGTTAAGTATTGTTTGGTTTAAATTGTCTCTCAAAAGTCATGATATGAGACAAAATGTGCAGCTGAAAGATCTCACGAACGTAATCATGGCTCATGGCTGAAAAAAGGTGCTATAGATCAGCGATTTCCAAAGTCGATTCCGCCGAAGGTTCACATTCGCACGAGTTGGTTATTCCATTAAAACTTTTATTTTGCACAGTAATTTGAGAAAAAAAAAATAAAAAGAAAATATTAAGAATTTAAAATGTGCTGGTATTGTAGTAGTAGTCATCATTGTGTTTTGCATCACCATGCCATCACAGCAAAGAAAATGCCAATTGATTTGATGAATCTTTAAAAGTAGCTAATTTTGTCGTCTTTTCGTCTCCAGTCAAGACGATTCAGAAAGGTTTATGAAGACATAAAGAGTCAACACAAATCAAACTCCACGCCGAAATACGCTGTTTAGATTCTCAAATTAAACGTTTTTGAGAGGTTGTTAGGACTTCTAGACGAACTGGGAGTTTTTTTTTTTTTTTTTTTTAATTTTTTTTTTAAAGTCGAGCAAAATACCTCATTTCTTTAACAACAATTTTCAATGTTCTGCATGAGTAGTGATGCCAACATTATTGTTAAACTGGAAGAATCTGCGGGGACTTCCATGCGAGGAAAAAGTTAGCAAATTTGGTGTCAGATACGCAACATCTTAAAAAGAAAACTGCATTTTTGTACTGCCTGCCGAAAAGAAAAACACCGCAGAATGTTTTACTTTCAAATAAAATTTCTGCAAGAAAACCATCTCTGAAGAAAACGCAGCATAATTATTAGGGAGTATTTTTTAAAAAAAAAATAAAATAATAGTTTAAAAAACTAAAAAAACACGCTGAGTAGCAAAATGAACTGAAAAGTTAAAAATAATCTTTGGATGACAAATATATAAAATAATTGACCAAACACATAATTTTACTGTAATAAAAAAAAGCGTGTGGGGCTGCCTATTTACATTTTTGGATAACAAGTGGAAGAAATTTAAGACAACTGATAAGAAGCCCCACACGCCTTTTTTCTATATATAATGGCAACAGGTTAAAGTTCAAGGTCAAATGTAAAAATTTTACTCATTTCAAGGGGGGGGGGGGCGGACTCGCGAAGGGGGCGGAAACATAAAATTAAATAAGGCAAAAACTAATCACAGGAGCCACGACAATAAGAATATGTTACTGTTGCTGTGTGTTTGTTTACCCTTTATAGATTACAGCTCCTCAAAAATCGGAAAAATGACAAAAATGACCTTTTTATACCCCTGTAAACCAAAAGGGGATGGAATTAAAAATAAATTTTCTTGGCCAATTGAATATTAAATTTAATTTCTATACATGTTATATATATTGTTTTGTGTATTTGGTTCGTAAAAAAAATACAGGTCTTCGAAATTGAGTAATTTTGCTAGTTAATCTACGCACTAAAACAGAAATAAAAGTGTGAGAACTTCATTGCACTTTCTTAAATTACGTCTATAGTTCTCTATATAATATATTATACTGAAAAAACATATTGTAAGTATAAAAATAATTATTTTAATTTGATAACTATATAAATATTTGGACATGAATGAGTTGTTCACATACTTGATTGACAGCTTAAATAATTAATTTATAAACTATACTGATAATCTACACACACAAATTTTCAAAACATACAAACATACTCTCTGTTCATTAACTTATGTAACTTGCCTTTAACATATGCAAAAACATTAGACATACAAAATTTAAATTTAAAAAAGTGCGTTTTTCATTTCTTGCTTGAGTGTACTTTTAAGAAAATGAACTCACATAGTAATACTATAGCCTGGTGGTGACACAATATGTGGCATATTGAAATATTTTACTTAAATACACTGCAAAAATAGAAAGAACTTTGTTAATTTATGTAATCACGAAACGGATGTCAACTTTAGAGCTGAATGGCATTTCTATGCACTATCACATGGTAATGGGACAATGTAACGGTATCAGAGGAATCGTAAAAATAATTGATACTAAGACTATAGCTTGCGAAGAACTACTAGAAGTCACATTTTAATTCCTACAGAAATGCATACATTCTGCATTTTTGCTACTAAACATTGCATGTATTCTTGTGAACACTCAGTATATTAAACTAGCTGAAAAAATTCTGCAAGAAAAGTTTGACTCTGCAAATAAAATTCCCAATACAACATCTAATCACTGCTTTATGCAACCCTATTCAAATATTATCACAGTAAACTTATTGTCCTATATTCTTCATACCTATTGTCCACTAGCAATAGGTATGAAGAATAGTGTGTTACTAAAAAGACTATCAAAAGAAAACGCCAAAACAATTTATTTTTAATACCATCCTTTTTTGGTTTACAGGGGTTTAAAAATGTCATTTTTGTCATTTTTCCGATTTTTGAGGAGCTGTATTCTATAAAGGGTAAACAAACACGCAGTAACAGTTACATATTCTTATTAACGTGATTAGTTTTTGCCATATTTCATTTTGTGTTTCCTTCCCCTTCGCGAGTTATCCCCCTTTGAAATGAGTAAAATTTTTACATTTGACCTTGAGCTTTAACCTGTTGCCATTATTTTAATTATTAAGTTACAGCCACGTCACTCAACATGTAAAACTATCATCTTATGCACTTTAACATCAAAGCGTAAAATTAACTGCCATAAATGTAATTCAAACAGATTTTGGCCAAAATGCAAAGATCTAAAAGTCCCATTTTTGACTACAAAACCCATTTTTGATGACTTCTAAAAAAATCAAAGGTTTAGTTTAGAGAAAAAATAAAAGTGGTTTTTAAGATCTTTCATAAGCAGCTTTTCGGGATATCAGTTTCAAAAAATTTAAAAATGGTCGAGCGCAATCATCCGTCGAACCTGCATAGATTGACCTTTTGAATAAATTGTCTAAAAATCTCCATTAGAATAACGACGTCAGTCCCTCAAAATCCATATCAGCATCAGCCATTCTTCAACAACGGTAACGGCAAATCTAAAAGTCCCGATTAGATTAGTCTAAACAAAAAAAAGTTCTTACTCTAACACCGGCAACCCTGACAACGTGTATACAAAATTTCATGATGATCGGTTGAGTAGTTAAGGCGTGAAAAGTTAGCAAACAAATAAAGAAACAAACCCACAAAGTCACTTTCGCATTTATAATATTAGTAAGGAAAATATTGCCGTTTTCGGAACTTCCTTAAAACCCTACTCATACCCGAAGAAAACCATGAAAATTTAAGGAATAATGTGTACTTATTTATAAATAGAAAAATACGGTAAATTCAGTACAATACTTTTATCTAGAAATATAGTAGTGCGTCACATTTTTGACATGGGCAGGGAGATTGGCACAGAAAGTATCTGAACTGAAATATCGCAAGTATGCATAGACGGCTCGTACAGGGGGGCAACTGCCCCTTCACTTCCAAAAGTATGGCAGTCTTACCCCTTCACTTTTCAGAGTTAAAAATTAAAGTTTAATTGAAAAATGATGTTTGGGAGATAGATTGATTTAGTTCAAAAATAAGAAAACTGAAAATTTCAAATAAATGGACTTTTCGTGTTATTTCGTAAGAATTCAACTTTTAATAGGAATAGGGGAACCTACAGTGGTCATCCGTCCCGATTTCCCTAGGCCACATTCCATTTTTAAGAGGTCACTTAATCAGTATTGTGAAAATTAAATAACATATACGAAAAAAGTGAAAAAACCATTTTTCGGGGTGCCGCCCCCTAATCTCCACATTTCTTTCGACCCCCTCCCCCCACTTTTTTGACACACTAGCCGTCTGAGTCGTTTCTAAAATTTTAAAAGTATTTTTTCTGAAAGTGCAAGTTTAAAAAAATAGGATCTGACCATTTTTTAAATAATATGACAAAGTTTAATATTTAAAAAAATATCTTAATCGGTGTGCTTTCATTGTTTACGTTTCTGCCGATTACGTCACAAATGATGAAATGCCATTCACAGAGCACAATACTTAATTCGCTTCTTTACTCACATGTGTTGGTAACGATATGTTTGATAGCAAGCGTAGAGCGCAATATTCAATTCGCTTCTTGATTATCATAACGCAGCAGACAGATGCGCCAAAGTGCATCATTTGTGGCATCATAAAGACCATGCTTTATTTTGAAAATTGGACAGTTTAAAAAATTAATTAAAAATCAAGCGTTGGGGAAAATTAAAGTTTTTTCTCGCCCCCATGTTTTTTTTTTTTTTTTTTTCCTATTCCATCAATTTCAGTGACTAAAAATGATACTTTTGACTGATGGAAATAACCTCATTGACATTACAGACATTGCGCAGGGAATTCTATTTCTATGAATGAATACAAATATACAAATACAAATACAAATGTGACGACCAGCAACAGGCTCTGGGCCCAGCTAGGCTGGTCCTGGTCAATTAATTAGTCCCCAATGAAGATCAATGGCCCTCTTAAAGCTATCCACTCCCTTGCTCATTACCGCCTCTTCCGGTAAGCTATTCCAAGTGCCCACGACCAAGGCCGACTAGAGGGGGAAAAGGCCACCTCAGTTCGAAATGACGTCACGAAAATCGTCTGAGAGTGTTTAGCTTTTTCACCTCTGATTTGACTCTCGCTCTGTGTTCCCCATACAAATACAATACGCACAAGTGTGGATATATGTAAACGCACATGTATAAATGCATTTAAATACACGCACAAACATGCACATGAATATACATCGTTTCAGATTTTTTTTTGCAAGCAAATGTGCAATTTTTCGAAATGTTTTTATCATTTTTAAACAATAAGTACGAACACACTGCTCGTACCATATTTTAAATTACCAATGTGATTGACATTTTAAATAAATAGCATAGAATAATGCAGGTGAATGGGATATAAGTAACTATATCATTCCATCTGTTCAGCTATCTCTATCTCCATACATATACACAGACATTCAGTTATGTACATAGGAAACTAAGAGATGCATTTTTAAAAAGTTTTCTAAGATTACGAAATTTAAGACTTAAATTTATTTAGATATTACGTAATACGATAAAAGAATTATGCACTCACCAGAAAAGTCGGTCATTTCTTGAATTTCTTTAACTTTCTTTCTTCGGAAGTGCACAAACGTTTGTCGATGCGACACCTCGTGTAATTGTTTAAACAAACGTTTGAAAACATTTCAATGGTCTTTTTCAGACCAGAATAAAATGGTTTGTGACATTCATCACAAGCATCATTTGGTGAAAACAGTTTTGAGTCAACTAGAAACGAACTAATCAATAGCACTAGTAGTGTGTGCTGTGGAATATGGCTTGTTATGAACATTTGTTCATACTCTTCACTTACTAATTTTTGAACGATCAAATATGTCACTGACAGAACAAGCATGGTATTTTTGGAGGGATATTTCAAACCACCTCTGCTTATGATGTTGGTATATTTTTGATTTAATGAGTTTTCGGTTTTATCCGTCTCTAGGCATTTTTCTGAGGCAAAAAATGATTGGCATGTTGGGCAAACTATCTGAAGTTTGTGGACACAATATCCACCTATATAGGTCAAAATTTCAATGTCAGTAGACTTTATAGAATCTAGATCAATATCATCTACAATCAATTGAAACTCTGTTATGTCAACTTCAGCTGAGGGATCAACATGGACATCAGTGGATGAACAAATGTCATTAATTAATGTTTTCAATGGAATATTTCCATATTTGTTTGAATGCAACTGGAGAATTGATTTTAATCTTAATTTCCTTTCAGATTCTAAAATTTGCTGCACACTAATGTGATAATTTGCGCCACTCATTTGGCGGTAAATACCAAATCTGGATTCTAATTTATCTGATTGAAATTTTGTAGTTAAGACATATTGAGCTCCATTAGACAATAAACATTTAATTACTAAAATCATGGTTTCTGTTGTTTGAATTAAGGCGAAGAATGTTTCTTCCGATAAACATCCGTTTCTTGGTTTTTGTTTGATATTTCTCCAGTTATTTAACCATTTAACAATATTTTCCAACAGTAACAATCTGTTGTCATTGACACATTTAAATGGATGACTATTAGCATTTCTTTGAAAAATTCCTTTTCGAGGATGGCTGACATTCATAATATCCCACCAAGATTTAATGATTTCAATAAATTTTGCAGTATGTTTCCAGTTAAAAAATCTGCTATCTGTCTCGCCATATCTTTGTAAGGCTGCAATATTGCTTTCGTCAAAAATTTTGCATGCTAAATTTACATTTTGCCTTTCTAAGTTTGAAGGGTACAGAGACTTATAATTTAGTTTGTAAGCATATTTTATTATTGAATCTTTTTCAGTCTTAAACATCAGTCTAAGCAAATTAAAGTGAACAGGTGTAATTACATTAAAATCTTCAAAATCAGGGCAAAGAAATGTTTTTTCAACATCAGCTTGGTTTATCCAATTATTTCTGATCGATTTCAGCAAATGTACAGTATCAAACAATAAAAATAAGTCGTCAGAGGGATTTACTGGATTTTTAATTTTTCCCGTTGAGTCATCGCCGTTTGAGAGCTTTTTAAACATATTTCTGTTGACTCGATTATTGTCAGATATGAGACATAACACCGAAAACCCTGCTTCATGAAGGAGCTTTAGAGCTTGAAGGGTTAAGGAATGCAAATCGTCAGCAGTCATTCTACTTACTGGGACTAATGCAATAATTTCCTTAAAATTTGAAAATATTGAAGTTATCATAAAACTTTGCACTGAACTAGCTTCTATATTTGGAGAATTTTGAGCGAAGCCTAGTAATGTTTTCCCTTTATATGTTATTTTGCTATTTACGTGAATTTCATCCAGAATTAAATTTACCACTTTGTCTTTATTGGATAATTTGCTACATTTTTGTTGGACATACTTCAGATTGGAAGAGCTATTGGTGGACATTTCAGTTAAACTTAAAGCTGAAATCAGTCTTTTTAAGTGATTTATTGACGGTATTGATAGCAACCGGCTTTTATAAATGGTTGAATAACTTGAAGGAGATACAATATATACAGAAAATGCAAATACAATTAAATGGCTACTATATCTTTTACCATGAATATTAATATTGCACAAACGCATTTGCTCCAATAAAAATTTCCTAGCGCAATAATTTTCTTCATCATT
Source organism: Uloborus diversus (assembly GCF_026930045.1). Taxonomy (NCBI): domain Eukaryota; kingdom Metazoa; phylum Arthropoda; class Arachnida; order Araneae; family Uloboridae; genus Uloborus; species Uloborus diversus. The sequence goes on along the minus strand of NC_072732.1, from coordinate 110,363,221 downwards.
ATTTTGGTCATTTGATTCTTCTATTGCTGATTCCCAGTGAAATATTGCTTTCTCATAATTAGACATGGGATCAATATTTTTTACAGACAAGTTTTTCACAAAAGATAATAGATTTTCTAATTCGCTCCATAGTAACAATTTTTCTTGCTTTAATATGTGTTTAAACGTCGAATATTCAACAAGTTTGTTTTCAAAAACAACACTTACGGTCAGATCGGTACTAACTTTTATTGATTTGTTTGAAAAGGGAATTGGTTCCCAGCTAAAGAGAAATAAATAAATTCCGTTTTGCCTTTTATGACACACGATATTTTCAAAGCATGCAAAATTACAAATTTATTGAAAAATTTCAGAAGAAAAATCTGCAAAATTGTTTACCTGTTCACTTGCCATGAATTTATCTAAAGTTATTTTGTCAATAGTCTCCAATTTGTCATCTCTGCTTACTCTTGATGGAAGTTGCTTTTCTGTTAAATATTTCGGACAGTTCAGGAATATTTTTGGATAAGCGCCAGTTTTCAATTTTGGAATTGATCTTCGAATTTTCGTTACAGTTCCATCTTTATTAGGTAGTTCGTCAAACTTAATAACGTCTTCGTCTGCGAAATGTTTTTCGCACACAACACTCCTAGCTGAAGGAACAAAGTTTTTTCGCGGTATTTTTCGAATCCATATATCACGAAGTTCGGGCTCCTTAGGAAATCGAAACACCGAGAAGTATTCATTAGAATTATCATAGTTTGATTTGCATCCAGTTACACAGCATTTATCAGGCATTTCTTTTTGACAAAAACAAAGGAAAGATTATTATTTTTTGTCAATAAGGTTTAAATTATGTTTGTACACAAATAAAATAACGAGAAAACACTAAGCATATGCCATGAAAGGAATGACCGTTGAAGAAAGGCGAATCAGACGTTCTTCGTGACGTAACATCACGTGGTTTCTCGTACTGAGGGGGCCTTTATCAGCTCTAGTCGGCCTTGCCACGACCCTGCTAAAGTAGTAGTTTTTCCTGATTTCCAAGTTAGCCTGAGATTTAAATAGCTTAAAACAATGACCCCTTGTCCTGCTTTCCCCGCAAAAATTTAATCCATTTACATCTTTCATTTTGATAAATTTAAATAACTGAATCATGTCCCCTCTGACTCTCCTTTGCTCTAGGCTATACATGTTAAGCCTATTAAGTCTGGTATCATAATCTAAATCTGAGAGTCCCCTTACTAATTTAGTTACCCTTCTTTGAACCCTTTCCAATACAAAAATATCTTTCTTCAGATAAGGCGACCAGAATTGCACAGCATACTCCAAATGAGGTCTTACTAAACTCCTATATAAAGGCAGAAGAACTTTCTTAGATTTGTTTGAAATAGATCTATTGATGAACCCAAGCATTTTGTTGGCTTTGTTACTAGCAATACTGCACTGTTGACTAAACTTGAAGTCCTGATTTATAAAGACACCCAGATCCATAACATTTTCTGCCTGATTTATGACTGAACCCTGTAAACGATATCTCATACGCTTATTTCCATGACCTAAGTGTAGCACTTGACATTTCCCTACATTAACTGCCATACCCCATTTATCTGCCCACTTAGTAATATGATCTAAATCCTCTTGCAGCTGTTTTACTTGTTCTTCATTTTCGACAATCCCCATAACTTTTACATCGTCAGCAAAACAATTCATGCTTCCAGAAATATTTTCATTGATGTCATTCATAAATATAATAAACAAAAGAGGCCCTAAAACTGATCCCTGAGGAACCCCACTTAAAACATCACTCCAATTAGAGTGATTTCCTCTCACAACTACTCTTTGCTTCCTACCAGTAAGCCAATTTCTTACCCAAAGTAAAGTTTTTCCTCCTATTCCAATGTCAGCTAACTTGCTGAGAAGAGAAACATGCGGTACCTTGTCAAAAGCTTTTTGAAAATCAATATAAACAACATCCACACATTTTTTGTTATCTAAAGCTGAGGTAACCTTGTCGTAGAAATGCAATAGATTAGTAGTACAGGATTTACCTTTCCTGAAACCATACTGCAAACTAGTCAACAGACTATTAGTCTCTAAGAACATCATGATCTTAATTTTGATCAAAGTTTCGAAAATCTTACAAATCACCGAAGTCAAACTTACAGGTCTATAATTCCCAGCAATACCTTTAGACCCCTTCTTGAAGAGTGGCGTTATGTTAGCCAGCTTCCAGTCCTCTGGCACCGTCCCCGAGTTATAAGAAGCATTGAAAATAATCAAAATAACATCCACTAATTCATCTGCACATTCAACTAAAATTTTTGGATAAATATTATCTGGTCCCGGAGCTTTAGTTGCTTTAATCTTTTTCAAATGAAATAAAACCTCCTCCCTGGAAAATACAAAATCCTCAAGCTGTATAATAGCTTGTGTCTTGTTAGTGTCAACTGTTGAGATACAGTTATCGTTAAACACACTGGAAAAAAAGTTATTTAGAACATTTGCAATATCCCTATCGTTTTGGATTAAATTTCCATACTCATCAACCAAAGGCCCAATTTGACTGTTTCGAGCTTTCCCAGAATTAGCGTAAGCAAAAAACCTCTTAGGATTCCCATCAATGTCATCTGCCAGCCTTTGCTCCAATTCCCTTTTCTGAATCCGTACCAAATACTTAAAATTTCGCCTTGCCTTACTATACTGGAGTCTCTCTGCACTCTGACCAGTTTCTTTAAACTTACGAAAAGTGGCTTGCTTATAATTAAGAGCTTCTTTAGTCTCCCTGGAGAACCACATGGGCCAAATTTTGGTACTAACACCTTTTCTCCTAAATGGAACATAGTCCCCAACGGTTTTAGCAAGTTTATCCTTAAATTCCGTCCATTGCTGATCTACGTCGCTA